>NC_083403.1:90038399-90338399 GCF_020745735.1 Hemiscyllium ocellatum | reverse complement strand
TCAAAGGATTAGATAGGGTGGACAGTGAGAGTCTTTTTCCTTGGATGCTGATGGCTAGCACGAGGGGGATATCGGTTTAAATTGAGGGATAATAGATACAGGATAGATGTCAGGGGTAGGTTCTTTACTCAGTAATAAGGACGTGAAATGCCCTGCCTACAACAATATTAGACTCGCCAACTTTAAGGGCATTTAAATAGTCATTGGATAAACATATGGAGTAGTATAGGTTAGATGGGCTTCAGATTGGTTTCAGAGGTTGATGGAACATCGAGGGACGAAGGGCCATTACATTACTGCGCTGTAATATTCTATGTTCGATTGCAACAGATAAGAAAAATGCAAAGGAATAGACCCATTGCCCGTGATTAATGAGAGGTGCTAAAGATAGTACCAGACTGAAAGAAAAAACATAATTATTGCAAAGACAGATGTCAAGCTAGATAATTGACATAATATAAAAAAAATGACCAAGCATACCTATGTATGTGTCATTGAATATGCCATCTTCTCTTAACTGATTTATCAATATGATGGCTACTTGCTGTTCCTGTAGCTGTGATCAATTTTGCAGGGTTAGGGTGTTAGCCACACACCCAGTCTTCATCCTGTAGGCTTGGGACTGGCTTTTGCACTGCTTCTCTGTGGATTAAAAGCAAAAGTACATAGTATACTAAGTTAGAAACAAACAGGCTTCTGAAATGGCCAAACATGCAGCCATCAAATATTTTTTTCTGTCAGGAACATCATTGAGCAAAGCTTGGCACATTAAAGCAATTTACTAACTTAATTGATTTTTAAAAGGTTTTTAAATAGAATCCACAGCAGTTACTGAAGACATCACAGAGCAGGATTTTAACATCAACAGGGCCTTATACAGTAACTCCAGATGCTTCATAAACATCAGTTTAGGCACTTTGGGCTGCTCCAGCATCTTGAGATGAGTACGCCAAGACTGCATTCCCTTTCCATTCCTTCTCCTCTTGGTTATTGATTTCTTCTTGAAGGTGCTGCTGGGTACAGACTTTGACACACGTGATAATACCACTGGTCGATAGAGCTCAATTTCACAGATAATGTTACTTAGCTGAATGGATAATCATGTGCTCCAATGCATGACCACCGGTCTTGACAGAAGTAGCACCATGGTCTACTAATACAAGTCATTGTGACAAGGCAAGGATGGCTGGACCCAACAAGACCCTCCCACCACCATCAGTTTTAAAAAAAAAGCAAGGACATTGATCACTTGCCCCACTTGCGAATAACAGCTCCAGGACAATGTTATATAGATTGATGTACATAGAAAAATTAGTACAGAAATATTGTGTTTAATGTGACAAATTAAAAATCAATCAACATAGCCAAGAAGCTTCGACTCTACACGTACGTAGTGGTACCACCTGCAATCCATGCAAGCTATAAAAGAGAACAACAAGGATGTCATATCAGAAGACTCTCTTTCACCAGTGTTGCTTGTTTAAGATTCTGTACACCACTTTGAAGAGACAGCATCACAATGAAGAAGGCGACTGATTAGAGGCATATGCAGATCATGATGGAGAGACAACTGAGGCTTGGAGGATGCACATTTCTTGTGGGACACTGTCCAATGGGGAAAGAAACTGGGCCAGTCACGGACAACCTGGCAAAGTAATTTTAAGGAAAACCTTCAAGATAGGGCACTATCGAGGTTGGAATTAGAGATTAAAATGGATTAGGGGCATTGTCCCTCTGAACAAGACAATATCTAAATGGGTATGTTCACTAACTTTAGACTGTCCAAGCAAACTTCAACAAGGGGCTCTACTTAGCATGAAAGGATACATTGATCAAATCAAGTTAAACTGAATTGAATTCTCTGTGCGGCAGAATTGTATATGCTAATCAGTGGCTTCTTATCTTCAGGAAGCAGTCTTTTTAGCAAAAGATTTTTCTAAAACAATTCATAATCTGTCAGATCAAGATTCTATATTTGATAATATGTTAAATAGCGATTTTCTTTTTCTTCAGCTAAAGTATACTCGGCCAGGTTTACCTACGTTTAGTAATGAAGTGCTCCGCAAGTGGAAGGATGAAATGAAAACTTATAAGAGAGTACAGTGTCCAAATAAGGTAAGTATAGTAGCCACTTGTATTGTTTGTTATTGGTGGTTGTATACCACACTGTGTCATCTTTCTACATTTTGTAAATATAATGCAGTTTGGTAAAACATGTAACATTTTCATAGTGCAAACTTGAATACTTGATAAAAGGGATATTTTGTCAAAGTGTTTTGCCTTCCTTCAGGTCAATTCGCAAAAAAAACTAAAGTAAAGGGAAAACAATATTTGTTTTGTATGAGGGCAAAGAACTGATTGGTAGAGGCATTGCCATGGAGATTGCAGCAGTTGATGATAACTCATGGTTAATTGCCGAGCTTTGGTTAAAATTTAAACTATGCAGATGGACGCTGGTCAAGATATTGCCCTGAGAAATGATACTGAGAACACTGTCAGCTGTTTTGTTGTGTTGAAATGGGCACATTGGATATACAGGTAGTTCTTCTGTAATGGTTGTGTTCTTGTGCAACTCCACAATTAGAAACAGCCTTAAAGTATTGGCGAAGTAATAATGTTACAGCCAACACACATTGGAAAAGAAAAGTTGCCCCTCAAGTTCCCGTTTATTCTTTCCCCTCTAATCTTAAACTGATGCCCTCTAGTCCTCAATTCCCCAAGAGTGGGAAAAAGAAGAGTATATTGACCCTATCCATGCCTCTCATGATCTTACACACTTCTATAACATCTCCCCTCTGTCTCCTACACTCTAAAGAATACAGTCCTAGCTTGTTCAATCTCTCCCTATAGCTCAGATTAGGTGCAGGCGACATCTTTGTAAAGTTCTTCTGCACTCTCACCAGTTTAATAACATCCTTCTTAGAACAAGGTGACCTAAACTAAACACACTACTCCAAGTGCGGCCTCAACAACATCCTGTATAACTGTAACATAAATTCTAGATTTCTATACTCAGTGCTAATACTGATTGCGGCCAGTGTGCCAAGAGCAGCCTTCACTGCCCTGTCTACCCATGACTCCACTTTCAGAGAACTGTGAACCAGAACTACAAGATCCCTCTGTTCCATTACATTCCTTAAGGTCCTACCATTCACTATGAAACACATATCTTGATTTGACTTTCTAAAATGCAAGACCTCGCGCTTATTGATATTAAACTCCATTTGCCATTTCTCGGCCCACTTCCCCTTCTGACCTGATAACCTTCCTCACTGTCCACGATACCGCCTATTTTAGTGTCATTTACAAAGTTACTAATCATGCCTTATACATTCTCATCCTAATCATTGATATAGATAACAAACAGTAATGGGGCCCAGCACTGACCCCTGAGGTACTCCACTATTCAAATGCCTCCAGTTTGAGAAGCATCCTTCCACTATTACCCTCTGCTTTGTTACCATCAAGCCAATTTTGTATCCAATTTGCCAGCTCCCTTTGATTCTGTGCAATCTCTCCTTCTAGAGCAGCTTACCATGCGGAACCTTATCAAAGGCCTTACTGAAATCCATATAGACTATTCTGCCCTCCTCAACCTTCCTGGTTACTTCATCAAAGAACTCTAACAGATTCTTGAGGCATGATCTCCCACTTTTTCAAAGCCATATTGACTACTCCTAATCAAATCCCGTCTTTCCAAATGCATGTGTATCTTCTCCCTCAGAATCTTCTTAAGTAACTTACCTACCACAAATGTTAAACTTACTAGTCTATAGTTCCCAGGCTTTTCTTTTCATCTCCTCTTAAATAATGGCACAACATTCTCTGTTCTCCAATCTTCTGGGACCTCACCTGTGGCTAACAATGATGCAAAAATATCAGCCAGGACCAAAGCAAATTCTTCTCTAGCCTCTTGCAGTGTTCTTGGATATATCTGGCCAGGATTGGGAGATTTATCCACCTTCATACATTTTAATTCCAACACCACCTCAACTGTGATATGGACTATCCCCAACATATCACCACTAACCTCCCCAAATTCCCAGATATCCATGTCTTTCTCCATGGTAAAGACAGAGGAGAAATATTAATTGAGTACCTCGCCCATCAATGGACATATATATGTCCATTGGTCCTTTAGGTGCCCAATTCGTTCTTTAGTTATTCTTTTTCCTTTAATATAATCAAAATATCTCTTTGGATTCATCCTAATCTTCTCAGTCAAGGCTCTCTCATGCCCCCTTTTCACCCTCCTGATTTCCTTTAGTAAACTTCAGTATTCGCTGTATACTTGCTGGGATTCTCTTGATCCCAGTTCCCTGTACCTGAGCCACGCTTTCTCCTCCTTTCTGGTTAAAGCTTTAATATTTCTTGTCATCCAGGGTTCCCTATTCCTGCCAACCTTGCCCTTCACCCTCACAGGAACATATAGATTTTGAACTCTAGTTATCCCACTTTTAAAGGCCTCTCACTTGTTAGAGGTCCCTTTGCCTGCAAACAAACTACTCTAATCAACCCCCGCAAGCTCCTGTCTAATTCCATCAAAATTCACCTTGCCCCTGTTTAGATCTTGAACCAGTGGACCAGTTTTGCCCCTCTCCATAATTATTTATTTTAAAATTAGTCGAACCAATTAGTAGAACCCTGGACACTGGTTCCAAAGTGCACCCCCACTGTCACCGCCAGTACCTGTCCTGCCCTATTTCCCAAGAGTATGTTGAGTTTTGCCCCTTCCCGAGTAGGACCTTCTATTTACTGCGTGAGGAAACTTTCCTGAACGCACTTGACAGATTCCACCCCATCTAAGCCCTAATCCCAATCTATGTTAGGAAAATTAAAATTCCCTACTATGACAACTTTTTTGCTCCTGCAAGTCTCTCCAATCTCCCTGCATATTTGTTCTTTTAATTCCCGTTAACTATTTGGGGGTCCAGAGCACAACCCCAATAATGTCATCGTCCTCTTCTTGTTTCCTACCTCCACCCACAAAGCCTTACTGGATGATCCTTCCATATTTAATCTCTGACAACTGTTGTGGTACTTACCTTAATCAATAATGCAACTTCCTTTCCCCTTCTTCCATCACTTCTGTCCTGCCCAAAACATCTGTACCCTGGCACGTTAAGCTGCCAGTCTGTTTCTCCCTTAGCCATGTTTCTGAAATGGCTATAACATTCCAGTCCCATGTACCTAACCATGCCCTGCGTTCATCGGCCTTATCTGTCCGCCTTCTTGCCTTAAAATAAATGCAATATTATCCAATAGGCATTTCCTGCTCCCTGACTTGTTCCAGTCCGACTTGTCCCTTCACCTTAGATCAGAAATGTTATTATCACCTGTGAGCCTTACACTTGCCTCCCTCCCTGCTGTTGAGGATTCCCGCCCCCCCAACCAAGTTTAAACCCTCCCTTGCAGCACTAGCAAACCTGGCCACCAAGGTATTTTTCAGGAGTATAATACTGCATCAGAAATTTTTTTCTACAGATTTCCTACAGAGAAAAACAAGCCATGTAATTGAAAATAAGCTGACTGTATAAAAAACTTTGAAGTGCTTTGACAAGAAATTTGTGTATATGCATTACTGTGGTTATTTTCCTGTCTTGTAATAAAGGGAAATGATTGGCGATGTTTGACCTCACTTCCATATAGTTTTAGAAAGCTGGGAGAAATGGGAGCAATGTATTTGTAGATTATTCATGATTAATGCTAATATTTGTGGGCGGCACGGTGGCACAGTGGTTAGGACTGCTGCCTCACAGCGCCAGAGACCCGGGTTCAATTCCTACCTCAGGCGACTGTGTGGAGTTTGCACGTTCTCCCCGTGTCTGCGTGGGTTTCCTTCGGGTGCTCCGGGTTTCCTCCCACAGTCCAAAGATGTGCGGGTCAGGTGAATTGGCCATGCTAAATTGCCCGTAGTGTTAGGTAAGGGGTAAATGTAGGGGTATGGGTGGGTTGCGCTTTGGCGGGTTGGTGTGGACTTGTTGGGCCGAAGGGCCTGTTTCCACACTGTAAGTAACCTAATTTATCCTAAAGATTGATGAGAATGAACACAGTATGCTTTATCTTGCATACATTGTGCCGATGCAATAAACGTTGAATATATCAGTTCTTTACAATAAAGTTATCTTCCTGTGAGTAATGTCTATTTCTTTTATAGTTGAGCGCTAAAGATTATTTCCAAGCGATGAACTTTTAAAAATGATTTCTTTTCTGTTTCCAAGTTAGTTTGATAGATCAGTAACTTGTAAAAGTAAATATTATTTTTATGTTATGTTCTGACTGAAATAAATAATACTGTATTAATATTTTTATTGATTCATGGAATAGGAGCATCACTAGCAAGGCCAACATTAATGGCCCATTCCTGATTGTCCTGGTTTGTGAGTTTCCTTTTTGAACTACTGCAATCCATGTGGTATTGATACAACCACATTAATGTCAGGGAGGGTGTTCCAGGATCTTGACCTAGTAACGGTGAAAGTAGAGCAATTCCAGTTTCAAGTCAAAAGATGGTGTGTAACCTGGAGAGGAAATACAGATGATGATTGCATTTGGGTTAAGCAGGCCATGCAGTCTCCTACACTTCAAGGATGGTAACAGCAGCCTTCATCACCAGTAGAAGCTTTCACAGCATAATGAGCTGGCATTCCCATGGAACAATGTTCCATGTGTCAGCTGCCCTGTATGAGGCTTTTGAAGGTATTGTCAAAGGATGCATACATGTACAATGTATTATGTCTTGTAGATAATATACCATGTCCCCTACCAGACTAAATTCATTCTACAATGGATCCTCTTGTAACAGGCAGCCTTTTATTGACAACTTTTAGTTATTACGTCAGTTCCTATTTGTTATAATAACATGATCAATGTAAATGGCTAAGTTTCTTGGAGAAGGAGGCAAATAGTGCAGAGACTGTTGGTTCTGTAAAGTTCTAGGTTATATACTATTAATTATATTCAAGTAAAGAAAATTTGTCTTAAGTTCAGGATTTGTGTTAAAAGATCGCATATATGAATGCTATATGATGTTGAGACTTCGATGTTGTGGCCATTTCTGAGACATGGATACAGCAGGGAAAGGAATGACTGTTGCACCTTCCAGGATTTAGATCTTCCAGTAAGAACAGAGAAAGTGGAAAAGAGGGGGAGGTGTGTCATTGTTAGTCAAGGACAGTATTACAGTGGCAGAAAGGACGTTTGAGGACTTGTCGACAGAGGTAGTATGGGCTGAGGTTAGAAACAGAAAAGGAGAGATCACCTTGTTAGGAGTTTTCTATAGCCCTCCAAATAATTTCAGATGTGTAAAGGAAAGGATAGCAAACATAATTCTGGATAGGAGCGAGAGTAACAGGGTGGTTGTTATGGCAAACTTTAACTTTCCAAATTAATTAGTTCGAGTACTTTAGACGGGTCAGTTTTTGTCCAATGTGTGCAGGATAGTTTCCTGACACAGTATGTAGATAGCACAACAAGGGCGAGGCTTCATTGGGTTTGGTACTGGGAAATGAAC
Source organism: Hemiscyllium ocellatum (assembly GCF_020745735.1). Taxonomy (NCBI): domain Eukaryota; kingdom Metazoa; phylum Chordata; class Chondrichthyes; order Orectolobiformes; family Hemiscylliidae; genus Hemiscyllium; species Hemiscyllium ocellatum. The sequence continues at coordinate 90,330,886 of NC_083403.1, read as the reverse complement.
CTGGCCAGGTGTTAGATTTGGAGGTAGGTGAGCACTTTGGTGATAGTGACCACAATTCTGTTATGTTTACTTTAGCGATGGAAAGGGATGGGTATATACCACAGGTAAAGGTTATGGCTGGGGGAAAGGCAATTATGATGCGATTAGGCAAGATTTAGGATACATAGAATGGATAAGGAAACTGTAAGGGATGGGCACAATTGAAATGTGGAGCTTATTTAATGGACAGCTACTGCATGATCCTTGATAAGTATGTACCTGTCAAGCAGGGATGGAGTGGTCGAGCGAGGGAACCGTGGTTTACTGAAGAAGTTCGATCTCGTGTCAAGAGGAAGAAGACGGCTTATGTTAGGATGAGATGGGAAGGCTCAGTTGGGGAGCTTGAGAGTTACAGGTTAGCCAGGAAAGACCAAAAGAGAAAGCTGAGCCAGGAGGGGACATGAGAAGTCTTAAGCGGATAGGATCAATGAAAACCCTAAAACAAAAGATTAGGGTCAATCAATGATAGTAGTGGGAAGTTGAGCGTGGACTCCTAGGAGATAGGGGGAGCGCTAAATGAATATTTTTTAATCAGTATTCACACTGGATAAAGACAATGTTGTTGAGGTGAATACTGAGATACAGGCGACTAGACAGTTTGAGGTTCCCAAGAAGGAGGTGTTAGCAATTATGAAGAGTGTGAAAACAGATAAGTCTCCTGGGGCGGATAGGATTTATTCAGGATTCTCTGAGAAGCCAGGGAATAGATTGCAGAGCCTTTGGCTTTGATCTTTACATTGCCATTGCCTACAGGAATAGTGCCAGAAGACTGGAGGATAGCGAACGTTGTCCCCTTGTTCAGGAAGGAGAGTAGAGACAACCCTGGTAATTATTGACTAGTGAACCTTACTTTGATTGTAGATAAAGTGTTGGAAAAGGTTATAAAGCATAGGATTTATCATCTAGAAAGGAATAAGTTGATTAGGTATAGTCAACATGGTTTGTGAAGGGTAATTCGTGCCTCACAAACCTAACTGAGTTCTTTGAGATGGTGACCAAACAGGTGGATGAGGGTAAAGCGATTGATATGGTATCTGGATTTCAGTAAGGTGTTTGATATGGTTCCCCACGGTGAGCAATTGTACAAAATATGGAGGCATGGGTTTGAGGGTGATTTAGTGGTTTGGATCAGAAATCAGCCAGCTGAAAGAAGACAGTGGGTGGTGGTTGATGGGAAACATTCTTCCTGGAGTTCAGTTACTAGTGCTATATCACAAGAATCTGTTTTGGGCTAGTGTTGTTTGTCATTTTTACAAATGACCTGGATGAGGGCATAGAAAGATTTGTTAGTAAATTTGCGGATGACACTAAGGTTGGTGGAGTTGTGGATACTGCTGAAGGATGTTACAGATGACAGAGGGATATAGATAAGCTGGGCTGGGAGGTGGTAAATAGAGTTTAATATGGAAAAGTGAGAGGTGATTCACTTTGGAAGGAGTAACAGGAGTACAGAGTATTGGGATAATGGTAAGATTCTTGGTAGTGTGGATGAGCAGAGAGATCTCTGTGTCCATGTACATATATCCCTGAAGGTTGCCACCCACGTTGGTAGGGTTTTTGAGAAGGCGTATGGTGTGTTAGCTTTTGTTGGTAGAGGGATTGTGTTTCAGAGCCATAGGATCATGTTGCAGCTGTACAAAACTCTGGGTGTGGCCACATTTAGAGTATTGCATACAATTTTGGTCACCACATCATAGGAAGGATGTGGAAGCATTGGAAATGGTACAGAGGAGATTTACCAGGATGTTGCCTGGGATGGAGGGAAGGTCTTCTGAGGAAAGGCTGAGGGACTTGCGGCTGTTTTCATTGGACTGAAGAAGTTTTGAGAGGTGACTTCATTGAAACCAGTGAGAGCCTTTTTCCTTGGATGGTCTTGGCTAGCGTGAGGGGATATTGCTTTAAATTGAGGGTGATAGATCTAGGACACATGTCAGAGGTAGTTTCTTTACACAGAATAGTACAGGCATGGAACGCCCTGCCTGCAGCAGTAGTAGACTCACCAACTAAGGGCATTTAAATGGTTTTCGGATAAACATATAGACAAAAATGGAATAGTTTACGATCGAAAAGCTGCAGCTTGGTTCCACAGGTCAGTGCACTGACTGAAGGGTCTGTACTGCACTCTAATGTTCTTCATTCTCTGGAATGGCACTGAGAGTCAAAAAATGCCAATCAGCATAATTTTCATCTTTTAGTGTTAACTGTTTAGTGGAGGGACAAGAAGTTCAAAGTATTGGAAGAGATCTCTTTGCAGCCTCATCAACATGTGAGAGTAAATGTTCATCAGAAAGGAGCTGAAATCAAAGGCAGTGGTAACGGCATACCAAAATGCCGTGTTATACATTACGCATCAATCTGTACTTCCTTGCAGTCTGACATATTATCTTTATTACAGATGTGTACTTCTGAGCAATTTGTTCATTAAACTGTGTATTTCACTTGTCAAATTGTTCTAATTCTCTGTGTATGAAACTGAAATTTTCAAACTGACACTTGTAATTATGTTTAATAGCTAATTTTTCTTTAGGATTGTGCTTCCAATTATACAAGCATATCAGGGTTGAAGGCTCATCTTGGTTCTTGTACAAGGGTAGGTATAACTTTCTTTAAAGTTTGTGGAAAAGGATATTTATTATGTCTTTTTGTTGTAAAGTCTGTACTGAGATTTTGGTCAACTAGAACTCTTTTGGTACCTTGTTGCAATTTGTATATGAACTGATACTAACCTTGTTGTAACCATCCATGTTTTGCCTTGTTCATGTCTGTTGGAAGATTCCCATTTTTCTTTCTTCCATGTTACTTTGTCTGTTTTCAATGTGAAACCAATGACTCTTCCCAAAAGATTTTGTTACCTTTTATTGTTGAATACTGTTATTGAATTAGTGGACTGTATTTTATTTCTAGGCAGCTATTTGGGGGGAGGGGGGAGCCGATGTTCAGAAGAACAATGTGGAGAAGCTTTTCAAAAAGTTTGTTTATTGGGTGTTTTCTATAACTGAGATATAAAGAATTTCCCCATTTCAAAGAAAAGCTTCCAATTATAGGTCTGTGTAGGAATTGATTGCTATATATTAGGACCGTATGTTTTTGGATGGTCATTTCAGTAGGAATAACTGTTAAACAATAAGGTTAAAGTTTGTTGCTTTTAACGATAATTCCAATAAGGGAAATTCTGAAGAAATTGCTTAATTATTGACAGTAAGTGTATATTTTATGCAATATTTTCTCTGTGCTCCTCCTTTTGTCGGAAGTGAATACCTAAACTGGAAAGAGAAGAATTGTAAAATGACCCCTATTCTATTCAGTATGTATTTTTTTGCAAGGTTGTTTCAGAATCTGTCTTGGATCAGGGTCACAGCTCAACGGTATTTTCGTTCTGACTTCTACATTGGGACTAAAATATACTTTTGCTTTCTTGTCTGTCTTAAAATCATATGGACTTTTATTATTGGGAATCTTAGGTGAAGGATACCAAAGGTTAACATGCCAGACTATTCAAAAAGTAATGGTTAGATGTTGCCACTTTGATTCCAAATCATTGAGCACAATGGGAAGAAAGGGAGACAGGGAATATGTACGAATTTCTGATTTATATGTGGAAGTAATTTATATGGAGTCAAAAGCACACAGAGTGGTATATTTCTTAAGAGGAGAAGAAAGGAAGATTCAATGAGGCTGTAATCCTGATGTATTATTGTCATCTGGAGAGGGGAAAAGATGCATTCAAAAAACTATTGCCTTGGGCATTAAGTTTTCAGGCTGTCCTTGCCAAGAATGTGAAGGACATTCTGATGTCAGTTTTTGCAGGCTTGAATAAAATTGATTTGTGAAGGCTTATATGTTTGTGGTGAACAAACTTTCTCTCTGATTTTTCTTGGGGGATGCATGGGTGAGGTTTTAATAGTTAGATTCTCAAGACGTATTGAAACTGCCTTTTGAGGAGCTGGATGTTTATTGCATCATTCTGACTGATTCTGATGTAGAGAAAAGCAAGGTACAGTGATTTAGCCATTGCATTTTGAAGATCATGGTGTTTGCATCTAAAGCACTGCCTCTCTTCCCTTCCATTATATGGATCCTACTTCAAAGAACTGGATGGTACAGTGAGTTAGATATTGACTTTCACATGGGTTTAGTCATTTAGACTGATTTGCTTATGAAATTCAATTTATTATCAGTGGTGATGTAAGAATATGGGAAGTGTTAAAGCTGAGGCATATTGTTGGGATAATAGAAACCTTACTCTGCATTGACCTGTACTTTGCCTGACCTGGACTGCTTAATACTGTAATTGGTATCTGAATTGGGAAGAGTCTGTTTCTCAGCAGTGACGTCATGGCTGAGTAGAAAAGTTATATTGTGCCACAGTTAAAGTTGATCATTTGTTACTGTTAAATGCTGGTATTTGTTTTTTTTTTCTTGAAATACTAGGGAGAGTATGTTGCTGGAAAGTATAAGTGTCTGCTATGTGAAAAAGAATTCAGCTCTGAGAGTGGAGTAAAATATCATATTAATAATGTACACTTTGAGGTAAAAACTTATTATTCTTGGTATTCTACATCGTAATCCAAAGAATGTAGATTTGACCTTTTTTAAAAATAGAATTGTTTGTTCAAATTTTAAAGTTAAGGGTGATATTCAAAACGTGTCATGGATTTTATGCATTTCCACATTTTAGATGTGAATAGTAGTGGCCACTTGGTTAGTTGTGGCTTTGGATTAGTGGTGCTGGAAGAGCATAGCAGTTCAGGCAGCATCCAAAGTGCAGCGAAATCGACGTTTCGGCCCTTTATTCCTGATGAAGGGCTTTTGCCCGAAATGTCGATTTCGCTGCACTTTGGATGTTGCCTTTACTGCTGTGCTCTTCCAGCACCACTAATCCAGAATCTGGTTTCCAACATCTGCAGTCATTGTTTTTGCCTAATTGTGGTTTTGCTGAGTAATGTGTTATGTTGGAACAGATTTGTATCATTGCAGACATGATTAACGGCTTTGAGATTTTTAGTTTAAAAAATTGGATTTATAAGATGAGTGCTCACTTGTTTTATGGCTAACTCATATCTTGTCAATAGCTATCTCATAATCTTAGCAGAATACTGGCTAGAAAAGGTGGCTAAGTTCGACACTGATGCAGATGAATTAGCACCAGTAATTCATGCTGATCTATCTATAAATTTAATTTGATGTCTTGGCTAATGCCCACTTACATTAATTCCTTTGCGTCTGTCCCAGACTTTGGAAGTTACATTTGTTAAACGATGATTTTGAATGTCAACAGAAATAAGGAAAAAAGGAACTTTATTCATAATTCAATGTAACATTTTATAAATGGATCCTGTTAGTGAAGATGTCATTTGAAGAATGTTGATCATTTTAGATTTCTTAAAAGCACAAAAATTATGCGTCCAATACAGGGATGACGGTCAATAAAATGCTTGTCAATGTAACTGTAATTCCCCTTTTTACCACTCTATGTCTCACGATTAATATGATGTTCACTTTTATGGACAGGACTGGTTTCTTCCGACTTCTAAAGCAGCTAAAGAATTCAAGCCCTTGGTGAAATTTAGCAAAAAACAGCCTAAAATATCAAACAAGAAAAAGTCATCATCAAAAGTTGGCAAGAAACAGAATGCCCAAATAGCTTTATTGAAAGAGATGTCCTTCCTTAAAAAAGTCTGTGAGAGTTCTAAAGAACATGATCAATATAGGTTTACTGATAGTGAGGAAGAACAAGATGAACAAGAAAAGGTTGGAACCTGGCATCTCAAAAGACCAAGTGCAAAAGCTGAATTAAAGACTGATCAAGCCAAGAAATAAGCAATTGTGGTGGATTAAAGAATAATAAATGGATTATTTAGCTTGACAGACAACCACAAGCTGCATGGGCATTGATTAAAACACAGTAACAGATCTGCAGATAAGTATAATTTGCATTTGTTGACAAGGTTTTTTTTGTAATTTTAAGTTGTGCACTCATGTTCATGTGTTCTTGGGAATGAGGAATTGGACCACATTAATTTTTTTTGCCATACATAATTTGGAAAAATGAAAATAAAATTCAGGTTGTGTGCGTACATTTAGTGAAGACTTTGGGTGTGTTTTGTGTGTAATGTAAACCTTCTGCTTCACACTCCCTTAATAGTTATAGTTTAATATCCACATGATAGAAATGTTGTGCTGTTTTAAGAGGAGAAAATTGTTAATATAATTTCACATTTCATAAATAAGAATCTGGAGTCTCAGTATAATTCACTCCAGGGGTGAATGTGCTCATTTTTGTGTGCCACTGGTTTGGAAAGGGTTAGAAATCACTGGTGCTACGTACTGACAGTGATCTGATTACTTCATATATTTCAGTCTGTTTCTTTGTGCAAAGGAAGAATTCAGGCTAGAAATCCCTCTATGACAGAATGCCACCTGTTTCAAGAGGTACAAAGAAGACTGGTTGTAATCTTAGGTGTTAAAAAATGAACATGTTTGTTTATTTATTTAAGATTTTTTTGTGTAACATTAGAAATGTTGTCTAGCGGTGGCTAGTTAGTAAGTTGTGCTGATCTATAACGCCTTAAATTTTCAGGGCAACGAATAAGAATACTTGATGTAGAATCAGTCTCATCTTCTGACATTTTCATAAGATTGATTCTAGATTGTTGGTAGTATTGGTGGTTCATTGGTAGCTTTTCAAATAAAAATATTGCATTTTGTTTCAATAGCTGTCTACATGCGCTATACTAAATGCAACAATTTAATCTCCTTTATCCAATTGTTACAGAAAAGGATATGTAATTATCAATAGCACAATTTTCAATTTATTCCATTTAACAGGAATACCTCAAACCTCCTGAGTTTTCTACTCTTGATGGAATAAGTAAACTTTAGATGAAAAAGTGTTCCTTTATTATAGTGTGCTGAATGATAGCAATGTGAGCTATATCTGCATGTCGTAAGGAACCTACTGTGATATCCCATTACTTGGACATCATGAATAATGTATTTTTTATGTGATGGCTTTCATTATTTACAACATGAAATTTATCTGATAATGTAGTAAACACAGTCACTTTTAATAATTTTATTGTTCAGGTTCTCTGTCCTTTTTACCTGTCTTAGTATTAGTATTAGTAAAGACAAGCAAGTTAAATCTGTTCTTAACAATCAACTTCGCTAAATAAACTTAATCTCTCAGTGCCAACTTGGTAGAGACCAGCTAAAAAGCTAATCATATTCAGGGTGTAGTACTACTAGTACTGCAAAATATTTTTTAAAATGTTATTATATAGCTGACATCACAAATTAAAGTTATAACATATGTATAATTTCAAGGCATCATCATTCAGTTATGAATTTTTGGAATTCTGTACCCCAGAAATCAGTGAATATTCAGCTGTAGAGTACACTTAAAGACTGAAAACAATAAATTTATGTGCACCAAAGGAACCATGTGTGGGAACAAGTGAGAAAGCTGATTTGAGGTAGCTATGATCTTAATGGCAAAGCCATTCTTGAAGCAATTTGCTCTCCTGCAACTCCTGTTTCTTTCTTGTCAAAAATCATCAATAATTTTGGATAGTCTTTGGAAATGAGCATAAAGTAAATGCTACCCAGGAACCATTTTATTGAATGTACATACACTACGCAATGTACCTTTAATGTGTCTTTTACAAACCAGGTACATTATTAGAATATTCCTCAAAATTTGGCTTTATCTTAGTATAAGTAATGACTGTAACAATTAAATCACGAAATAACCAGTGATTTTTTACGTGACAAAAGGCATATTAAAAGCTCTTCCAACTATTTTCTTTTTTTTAATATTAGGCTTTTATCTACAATGATTTATCTCTATTATTGATATGTAACCGTTAATATTTTAAAATGCTTTACTGCATTCTCAATGATATTTTATGATTCTGTTGGTAGTTTTTAACCTAAGAACCAGCAGGAGATTTAGCCTTATTTTATTAAAATTGTGTTAGCATTAAATTTATATAAATGCTTTTTGTTTGTTATAAATTGGAGACTAAAGCCATTTTACAATCTTGCATTACATTTCAGTAATATTGTTTCTGACTATCACTTCTCTATGACATAGACAAATTAATTTACACAATAGTAATTGTGAAAGTGCACATTTAAGTAAGCATTTCTTTCCAGGCACCTAAGACTCAAAATAAGCAAGGTGCTTGGTTATAACATGAATATGCACATGTACATTCACTTGCTCATGTTGTGGTGTGAAAATAACCTCTTGTCCAGAATTCCTTCTGGTGTATCGATAATCTAGTCATACTATTTTGACCTGAAAATGTGTTGCTGGAAAAGCGCAGCAGGTCAGGCAGCATCCAAGGAGCAGGAGAATCGACGTTTCGGGCATAAGCCCTTCTTCAGGCTTTTGGGCTTATGCCCGAAACGTCGATTCTCCTGCTCCTTGGATGCTGCCTGACCTGCTGCGCTTTTCCAGCAACACATTTTCAGCTCTGATCTCCAGCATCTGCAGACCTCACTTTCTCCTCGAACATACTATTTTGACCATCAATATTCTCTGCATTTTTACAAATATTATCTTGTGCTCTGTGGAACTTCATTCTCTTTTGTGTCTGACTTGGACAATTAAAATCTTGGTAATAGTAGTGAAATTAAATAAGTTTGTTTCAGTACAAAGTTCAAAGATTTTTTGTATTTAGTGTTGTGGAGAAAAGGAGAAACAAAGGCAATGAAAATAAAGTACTCGTTATAAAAGAACAAAAGGTGCTCCCAATATGACCAGCTCAAAGGACGGATTAAAAATTGAATTTTGTTTTTGTCCTTCAATGTTGTTTTTCTATGACTATGCACTTCTCTCCAATATTTATTTTCTTTCCTTTGCAAACTTTCTCAACATATGATGTCCATTCTCAAATGTATTATTTTTCATGATAAATTTTAAAAATTGCAGTCAATTTGATTTGATTGCAGTGTCAAGCATTTATACTTGCTGACTGAGGGAAGGAAACATTTATCTGAAACTAAATGACAACAAACTCTTAGACTGATATACTCATCTGAAATTCCAATGATGGGTTAATAGAAGAAGTATTAAGTTTTCACATACTGAGTTTTATATTGTCGAGTAACTTCTAGGTTTATTATTTTACAATTTTTCTTCTTTGTTATTCTTCAGGATATACTATGAAATAAACAAAGTGATGCGACTATACAGCAGGTTATTGTATGAAAAATAAATAAAAGTGCTTTATCACAAGGATTTCAATCTGAAGTTTCTTTGCCTTTGTTTCCTGATGCTGCACATTTTCCAACAATGTTTTAGTCTACCACTTACTATACTGTACAAAAAGCTCTTGCAGTTCTCTGGACCATTGGCTGTCTCTTGTCATAAAGAAAGAAAAAAAAACGATGTTCTGGGAGGTCAGACCAAGTTAATTTTAAGTATTTTGAGTATATTTAGTCAAATGTAATGTGTTGATATGATGGATTTAAACAATTAGTATTGGATAAGTTCTTGAAGAAGTTTTTGTGTTGAACTTTATTCAAGGGTTGGGGAGAAAGATGTAGTTACCCAAATCTGTGGTTATGCAGCTCCATCAAATGATTACAACATTTTAATGAATTGGGCAATTTTTTTTATAAATAAGATACATGGTGGGCAGCTTGGTGGCTCAGTGATTATCACTATTGACTCACAGCACCCGGGACCTGGGTTCAATTTCACCCTCGGGCGATTGTCTGTGTGTGGAGTTTGCACATTCTTCCTGTATCTGCGTGGATTTCCTCCAGGTGTTCCAGTTTCCTCCCACATCAAAAGAAGTGTAGGTGAGGTAAATTGACCATGCTGAATTGCCCATGGTGTTCAGGAATGTGGAGGTTAGCTGCATTAGTCAGGGAAAATGTAAAGTAATAGAATAGAGGAATGGGTATGGTGGATTACCCTTCAGAGGGTTGAACATAGAACATGACAGCACACAATACAGGCCCTTTGGCCCTCTATGTTGCAACAACCTGTGGAACCAATCTGAAGCCTATCTATCTTGCACTATTTCATTTTCATCCATATGTTCATTCAGTGATTATCTATGCCCTTAGTTGGCGAGTATACTACCGATGCAGCCAGGGCATTCCACGCTTCTACTACTCTCTGAGTCTGTCCAATAACTTATCTACCTCTGACGTCTGTCCAATAACTTATCAACCCTCAATTTAAACCTATTTCCCCTCATCCTAGCCATCAACATCTGAGGGAAAAGGCTCTCGCTGTCCACCCTATCTAACCCTCTGATTATCTTATATGTCTCAATTAAGTCACCTCTCAACCTCCTCTCTAATGAAAACAGCGTCAAGTCCTCAGCCTTTCCTCAGAGGACCTTCTCTTCATGCCAGGCAACATCATAGCAAGTCGCCTCTGAATCTTTTGCAACATTTCCATGTCCTTCCTATAATGCAGTGACCGGAACTGTACACAGTACACCAAGTACGGCTGCACCAGACTTTTGTACAGTTGCAACATGACCTCAACGCTGCAAAACTCAATCCCTCTACCAATAAAAGCTAATACACTATGTCTTTTAACAGCTCTTATCAACCTGGGTAGCAACTTTCCGGAATCCATGTACCTGGACACCTAGATAGAGTCATAGAGATGTACAGCATGGAAACAGACCATTCGGTTCAACCCGTCCATGCCAACCAGATATCCCAACCCAATCTAGTCCCACTTGCCAGCACCCGGCCCATATCCCTCCAAACCCTTCCTATTCATAAACGCATCCGAATGCCTCTTTAATATTGCAATTGTACCAGCCTCCACCACAACCTGTGGCAGCTGGTACCACCCTCCGCGTGAAAACGTTGCTCCTTAGGTCTCTTTTATATCTTTCCCCTCTCACCTTAAACCTATGCCCTCTAGTTCTGGACTCCCCGACCCCAGGGAAAAGACTTTGTCTATTCTATCCATGCCCCTCATAATTTTGTAAACCTCTATAAAGTCACCCCTCAGCCTTCAACGCTCCAAGGAAAACAGCCCCAGCCTGTTCAGCCTCTCCCTGTAGCTCAGATCCTCCAACCCTGGCAACATTCTTGTAAATCTTTTCTGAACCCTTTCAAGTTTCACAACATATTTCCAATAGGAAGGAGACCAGAATTGTATGCAATATTCCGACAGTGGCCTAACCAATGTCCTGTACAGCTGCAACATGACCTCCCAACTCCTGTACTCAATACTCTGTCCAATACATACATTTGGAAATCATACCAAATACCTTCTTCACTATCCTATCTACCTGTGACTCCACTTTCAAGGAACTATGAACCTGCACTCTAAGGTCTCTTTGTTTAGCAACACTCCCTAGGACCTTACCATTAAGTGTATAAGATTTGCTTTCCCAAAATGCAGCACCTCGCATTTATCGGAATTAAACTCCATCTGCCACTTCTCAGCCCATTGGCCCATCTGGTCCAGATCCTGTTGTAATCTGAAGTACCCTCTTCACTGTCCACTATACCTCCAATTTTGGTGTCAACTGCAAACTTACTAACTGTATCTCTTATGCTCAGGTACACCTGATCAGGTCCTGGAGATTTATCCACCTTGAACCATTTCAAGACATCCAGCACTTCCTCCTCTGTAATCTGGACATTTTGCAAGATGTCACCATCTATTTCCCTACAGTCTATATCTTCCATATCCTTTTCCACAGTAAATACTGATGCAAAATATTCATTTAGTATCTCCCCCATTTTCTGTGGCTCCACACAAAGGCTGCCTTGCTGATCTTTGAGGGGCCCTATTCTCTCCCTAGTTACCCTTTTGTCCTTAATATATTTGTAAAACCCCTTTGGATTCTCCTTAATTCTATTTGCCAAAGCTATCTCATGTCCCCGTTTTGCTCTCCTGATTTCCCTCTTTAGTATACTCCTACTTTCTCTATACTCTTCTAAGGATTCACTCAATCTATCCTGTCTGTACCAGACATATGCTTCCTTCTTTTTCTTAACCAAACCCTCAATTTCTTTAGTCATCCAGCATTCCCTATACGTACCAGCCTTCCCTTTCACCCTGACAGAAATATACTTTCTCTGGATTCTTGTTATTTCATTTCTGAAGACTTCCCATTTTCCAGCTATCCCTTTACCTCTCAACATCTGTCTCCAATCAGCTTTCGAAAGTTTTTACCTAATATCTTTCTCCAATTTAGAACGTCAACTTTTAAATCTGGTCTATCCTTTTCCATCACTATTTTAAAATGAATAGAATTATGGTCGCTGGCCCCAAAGTGCTCCCCCACTGACACCTCAGTCACTTGCCCTACCTGATTTCCCAAGAGTAGGTCAAGTTTTGCACTTTCTCTAGTAGGTATATCCACAAACTGAATCAGAAAATTGTCTTGTACACACTTGAGAAATTCGTCTCCATCTAAACCTTTAACACTATGGCAGTCTCAGTCGATGTTTGGAAAGTTAAAATCCCCTACCATAACTACCCTATTATTCTTACAGTTAGCTGAGATCTCCTTCCAAGTTTGTTTCTCAATTTCCCTCTGACTATTGGGGGGTCTATAATACAATCCCAATAAGGTGATCATCCCTTTCTTATTTCTCAGTTCCACCCAAATAACTTCTGTGGATGTATTTCAAGGAATATCCTCCCTCAGCACAGCTGTAATGCTATCCCTTATCAAAAATGCCACTCCCCCTCCTCTCCTACCTCCCTTTCTATCCTTCCTGTAGCATTTGTATCCTAGAACATTAAGCTGCCAGTCCTGCCCATCCCCGAGCCATGTTTCTGTAATTGCTATGATATGCCAGTCCCATGTTCCTAACCATGCCCTGAGTTCATCTGACTTCCCTGTTAGGCCCCTTGCATTGAAATAAATGCAGCTTATTTTGCATTTGTCCCTATCTTGTCCCTGCCTGCCCTGACTGTTTGACTCACTTCTGTTCTCAGCTGTACCCGTCTCAGATCGATCTCTTTCCTCACTATCTCCCTGGGTCCCACCCTCCCCCCCCCCCCCCCCTTCTAATTTAAATCCTCCCAAGCAGTTGTAGCAAATTTCCCTGTCAGTATATTAGTCTCCTTCCAATTTAGGTGCAATCCATCCTTCTTGTATAGGTCACTTCTACCCCAAAAGAGATTCCAATGATCCAAAAATGTGAATTCTTCTCCCATACACCAGCTCCTCAGCCATGCATTCATCTGCTCTATCCTCCTATTCCTGCCCTCACTAGCTTGTGGCACTGGGAATAATCCAGATATTACTACCCTTGAGGATCTCCTTTTTAAATTTCTGCCTAACGCTCTGTAATCTCCCTTCAGAATCTCAACCTTTTCCTGTCCAATGTCATTGGTTCCAATGTGGACAATGACCTCTTGCTGGCCCCTCTCCCCCATGAGAACATTCTGCACCGTCTCTGAGACATCCTTGATCCTGGCACCGGGAAACAACACACCATTCTGCTTTTTCTCTGCTGGCCACAGAAAAGTCTGTCTGTACCTCTGACTACAGAATCCCTAACACAATTGATCTCTTGGAAGCCGAAGTACCCCTCGTTGCATTACAGCCAGTCTCAATACCAGAAACTTGGCTGTTCGTGCTACATTCCCCTGAGAATCCATCACCCCCTACATTTTCCAAAACAGCATACGTGTTTGAAATGGGTATATCCACAAAAGACTCCTGTGCCAGCTGCCTACCTCTCTTACCCTTCCTGGAGTTAACCCATCTATGTGACTGTATCTGAGACATTCCCCCCTTCCTATAACTGCCATCCATCACATACTGTTGCTGTTGCAAATTCCTCATCGCTTCTATCTGTCTCTCCAGCTGACCCACTCGATCTGATAAGATTCGCATCCAACAGCATTTATGGCAGATATAATCCACAGTAACCCTTAAACTCTCTTTAAACTCCCACATCTCACAAGAAGTACATATCACTGATTTCTCTGTTCATTCACACTACCAAGAATCTGACCATTAGCCCAGTACTCTGTATTTCTGTTTTTCCTTCCAAACCGAATCACCTCACACTTTTCCACATTAAACTCCACTTGCCACCTAACAGCCTACACTGCAGCTTATCTATGTCCCTCTGTAATCTGCAACATCCTTCTGCATGGTCCACAACACCACCCACGTTAATGACATTCATAAATTTACTAACCCATCCTCATCCAGGTCATTTATAAAAATGACAAACAGCAGTGGCCCCAAAACAGATCCTTGCAGTACACCACTAGTAACTGAACAGCAGGATGAACATTTCCCATCAATCACCACCCCCTGTCTTCTTTCAGCTAGCCAATTTCTGGTCCAAACCACTAAATCACCCTCAATCCCATTCCTCTGTATTTTGTGCAATAGCCTACTGTGGGGAATCTTATCAAAGATAAGCCCTTCCTGAAGAAGGGCTCATGCCTGAAACGTCGATTCTCTTGCTCTTTGGATGCTGTCTGACCTGCTGTGCTTTTCCAGCAACACATTTTCAGCTCAATCTTATCAAATGCCTTACTGAAATTCACATACACCACATCAACCACTTAACCCTCATCCACCTGTTTGGTCACCATCTCAAAGAACACAATAAGGTTTGTGAGGCATGACCTACCTTTCACAAAGCCGTGTTGACTATCCCTAATCAACTTCGTACTTAAATCATTATGCAACAGTACAGGCCCTTTAGCACTCTATGTTGTGCAGGCCTGTGAAACCAACCTAAAGCCCATCTAACCAGCGCTGTTCCATTCTTATCCATGTAAAAAGTGAAGTCTGCAGATGCTGGAGATCAGAGCTGAAAATGTGTTGCTGGTTAAAGCACAGCAGGTCAGGCAGCATCCAAGGAACAGGAAATTCGATGTTTCGGGCCAGAGCCCTTGTTCCTGATGAAGGGCTCTGGCCCGAAACGTCGAATTTCCTGTTCCTTGGATGCTGCCTGACCTGCTGTGCTTTAACTAGCAACACACTTTCAGCCATTTTTATCCATATCTAGATTGGAGTGGTGCTGGAAAAGCACAGCAGGTCAGGTAGCATTCGAGGAGCAGAAAAATCGACATTTCAGGCAAAAGCCCTTCATTTTTCCCTCTCCTCAGATGCTGCCTAACCTGCTGTGCTTTTCCAGCACTGCTGTAATCGAGACTGTCATATCCAGCATCTGCGGTCCTCACTTTTGCCATTCTTATCCATATGCCTATCCAATGACCATTTAAGTGCCCTTAACGTTGGCAAGTCTACTACTGTTGCAGGCAGTCCGCTATACACACCTACTACTCTGAGTTAAGACACTACCTCTGACATCTGTCCTGTACCTATCACCCCTCAATTTAAAGCTATGTTCCCTCATGTGAGCCATCGTTATCCAAAGAAAAAGGCTCTCACTGTCCACCCTATCTAACCTGATGGTCTTAAATGTTTAAATTAAGTCACCTCTCAACCTCCTCTCAAACAAAAACAGAGTCAAGTCCTTCAGCCTTTCCTCCTAAGACCTTCCTTCCATACCAGGCAACATCCTCGTGAATCTCCTCTGAACCTTTTCCAAAGTTTCCACATCTTTCCTATAATGCGGTGAATAGAACTGTACGCAATACTCCAACGTGGCTGCACCAGAGTTTTATACCGCTGCAGCATGACCTCATGGTTCGTAAATTCAATCCCTCTACCAATAAGAGCTAACACACCATATGCCTGCTTAACAACCCCATTAACCTGGGTGGTAACCTTCAAAGATCTTTGTACCTGGACACCAAGATGTCTCTGCTCACCTACACTCCCAAGAATCTTACCATTAGCCGAGTACTCTGCATTCATGTTACTCCTTCCAAAGTGAATCACTTCACACTTATCTGCATTAAACTCCATTTGCTACCTGTCAGCCCAGCTCTGCAGCTTATCAATGTCCCTCTATAGCCATCACCATCCTTCCTCACTATCCACAACTCTACCAACTTTAGTGTTATCTGGAAATTTATTAACCCATCCTTCTATGCCCTCATCCGGGTCATTTATAAAAATGATAAACAGCAGTGCACCTCAAACAGATCCTTGTAGTACACCACTCGTAGCTGCACTTCAGGATGAATACTTCCCATCAACCACCACCCTCTACCTTCTTTCAGCTAACCAATTTTCTGATCCTTTCAGCAATTATTCCCTTCTGAACATATTCCTTTCTAGGTGATAAACCTATCCCTTACAACCTTTTCCAATGCATGAACAAGGGAACATTTGCTATCCTCCAATCTTCTGGCACTACTCCTGTACACAATGATGACAGAAAGATTCCTGATGAAGGGCTTATGCTCGAAACGTCGAATTCTCTATTCCTGAGATGCTGCCTAACCTGCTGTGCTTTGACCAGCAACACATTTGCAGCTGTGATCTCCAGCATCTGCAGACCTCATTTTTTACAGAAAGATGAAAGCCAAAGAGTCTACATTCTCCTCCCCGGCTTCCCAGAGAATCCTAGGATAAATCCCATTCGGACCGGGGACTTATCTATTTTCACACTTTCCAGAATTGCTAACACCTTCTTGCGAACCTCCATCCCATTGAATACCCTGTATCTTGGTATTATCCTTGACAACATTGTCTCTTTGTGTCAATACCGATGAAAATTATTTATTTAGTGCTTCCCCTATCTCCTCAGACTCCATGCATAGTTTCCCACTACTGTCCTTTACTGTTGTCATTCCTTTATATCTGATATACCTACGGAAAGCTTTAGGATCAAGGAAAACCCTATCTGCCAATGACTTCTCATATCCCCTCCTGGCTCTTTACAGCTCTCTTTGTAGGTCTTTCCTAGCTATCTTGTACCTCTAAAGTGCCCTAACAGCCTTCACGTGTCATCCTAATATAAGCTGCCTTCTTCCTCTTGATAAGAGTTTCAACTTCTTTAGTAAACACAGCTCCCTCTCTCGACCACTTCCTGCCTGCAGGTACATATGTATCAAGGACACACAGTAGCTGTTCCTTGAATAAGCTCCATCTTTCAGTTGTGCACATCCCCTGCAATTTCCTTTCCCATCCCACGCATCCCTTATCTTGCTTAATCGCATCATAATTGCCTTTTCCCCCAGCTATAACTCTTCACCTGCTGTATATACGTATCCCTTTCAATCACTAAAGTAAACTTAACCGCATTGTGGACACTATCACCAAAGTACTCAACTACCTCCATTTCTAACACATGGCCAGGTTCATTACCCAGTAACAATCCAATGTGGCCTCGCCCCTTGTTGCACTGTTTAGATACTGTACCAGGAAGTTCTGCTGCACACATTGGACAAAAACTGACCCATTTACATTACTCAAACTATAGTATTTCCAGTCAATATTTGGAAAGTTAAAGATCCCCATAAAAACTACCTACTTACTCTCGTTCCTATTCAAAATTATTTTTGCTATCTTTCTGTCTACATGTCTGGAACTATATGGAGGCTTGTACAAAACTCCCAACAGGGTGATTTCTTCTTTCCTGTTTCTAACCGCAGCCCATACTACCTCAGTAGATGAGTTGTCAAACTCCTCTGCCACCATAATACTGTACTTGACTAACAATGCCACACCTCCCCCTTTTTTACCATCTTTGTTCTTACTGGAGCATATAATTCTTGGAACCTGCTGTAACCATGTCTCCGAAATGGCCGCAACACCAAAGTCCCAGCTAACAACCCATGCTGCAAATTCACTCACCTTATTCCAGATGCTCCTGGCGGTGAAGTTGACTTGTTGAGCCAAGTGGGCAAAAGTGAGGACTGCAGATACTGGAAACCAGAGTTTAGTCTTGTTGGGCCAAGTGGCCTGTTTCCACGCTTTAGGGAATATGTGATTCTGCTGAATAGTCGAGCAGACTCCATCTTTCTTTCCTGTGATTTAGTCCCCAGGCTCTGGAACTTTCATCTCCAAACTGCTCAACCTTCTTACAAGGAGCAGCACAGTGGCTCAGTGGTTAGCACTGCTGCCTCACAGCGCCAGGGTCCCAGGTTCAATTCCACACTTGGGTGCCTGTCTGTGTGAAGTTTGCACATTCTCCCTGTGTCTGTGTGGATTTCCTCCGGGTGCCCCAGTTTTGTCCCACAGTCCAAAGATGTGCAGGTTAGGTGGATTGGCCAAGCTAAATTGCCCATAGTGTTAGGTACATTAGTCAGAGGGAAATGGGTCTGGGTGGGTTATTCTTCGGAGAGTCGGTGTGCACTTGTTGGGCCAAAGGGCCTGTTTCCACACTGTAGGAAATCTAATCTAACTATTTTTTTTAAACCAAGGGTCTGGCATTCTATCCCAATATCTCCCTCCTTGGATTGGTGTCAATTTGGTCTGATTATACTCCTGCTGTGTCTTTGGTCTTTCACTGCATTGAAGGTCTTATCAAAACCCATAACTGTTGTGACGGAGAAGGTAGATGTTAGGCTAATGGAAAAGACATCAAGCTAAGTTTCAAACGATGCGGGTGGGGGTCGGAAAGGACATGAAAGATGTGAATTTGATCAGCACCCCCCCCTCCCCCCCCCTACTTGCGTCACATTTTAATACAGCATAAATCAGTGCTTGTTGGAATTGAAGACAAGGGAAAGTAACGTATGGATAGGACTGTCATCTGCAGTGAAGTGACTTACAATAGTCAAACTGGACTATTTCAAATCTAACTCAGGGCAACCTCAAGACCCCAATTATAGCAAGAACCGAGCTTTCTCAAAGAAAAGGCAGAGGGACAGAGCTGGCAAGATTTGAGGGACTTATTGAGAGAATGACAGGACTAGCCAGGCCAGGCCAGGCATTTCTGAATACTGAGGTAAACTATTTGTCTTTACAATATACTGGGTTTTGAAGGACCATTTTCTTACAATAGTGTAAACCTGCATGCTTACACAATTCTGATGTCTTCCAACAGATGATAAATGCTTTGAAACTTGTCTCTAGTTTTCCTAATTAAAATCTCCATAAGCTCAGGATTCCAGTACAGGTTAAACTGTCTCTGGAACGCAAACAAAGAAAAGATGGCAATAAAGAGAAACACCTCACCATTTTTGGATTCCACTCAAACTGCCAAGAAACAGGGTACACTTTGGGGAATTTGTAACTTGCAGCTGCTAAAAGATGTGATTTTGTTCTTTATATATTCATTCCATGTTGTTGTGGCAGACATTTAACACTCAAACTTCACCTTGAGGAGATGAAACAGTATCTTCTGATGTTCATGTGGTAGAGGTACATCTGTCATGCTGTAACTATGATTTTGAAGATTCTGATCCAGTGACAGTGTAAGTATATCAATACAGTTCCAAATCAGGCTGGTGAGTGATATGAATGAAATTTAGGCTTCTGCCATTCCCATGTGGCAGCTACCCTCCTACCCGAGTGGTGGAGGCTGCAGGTTTGACAGAAGCTGTCAGAGAGGACCCTCAAGGCCCATTAGTGTATCTTTTTGATGTCACTGGTGAGTGAGTAAATGATTGGCACTCATTCACCACCTTAAATAATGAGGTTATTTTGCATTGGATGATGTGGAGCTTCTGGAATGTTGAGGCTGCACCAATCCAGGCAAGTGGAAAGTTGCGCTCCTGACTTGTGCCTTATAACAAATGGTGGACAGACTTTAGGGAGATTTGCATTGAGATAGCTATGGTATAATTCTGAGATTTTAGTCAGTGATGTTCCACAGGACTTGGTGACGGCTCAGTTATGTTGTTATCATTGCTGATTATAGGAGGCCATGCTTAGGTTTTTTTTGGGAGAAGTCATTAATTGTCATTTTCTTTGGTGTATGCAGTATCTGCCATTTATCAACCCAAGCCTGAATGTCATCTGTGTCTTACTATTTGGTGTGAATTTACTGAAGTGGACCATAATTTTTCTCATTGCCCATGTGATTCAGTTATTTTTGCACTGCAGCTACTGAAAATGTGAGCTGGTTGTATTATTAATAGAATATATGGGACCTTGGTGAATGACATGGCCAACAGTTGAAGACAGAGAAGAAAATATTTCTCTCATCATGAAATAACTTCTATTTGTGATCAAAGTCAATCATTTAAAAACAAACTGGATGAGTTTTTTTAAGACCAGCAGGACTAGCCTTCTCCAAAATAAAGGAAACTCTTAATTATCGACATATTTCAAGTCCATAAGATACAGTGGCCCATTAAAATTACAATTCTGAAATGCCCTACTGCTCTGTCCTTTTTACTTGCAATTTTCAATGCCAATATTGGAAATGGATCATGTCTTAGATTTGGGTCTCATCTAACAGGTTTAAAAGTCACCTGAGAAACCTCAACCCTGCGTTGGTGCGAGGCGTCATTCCGTTGTCTCGTGGTCAAGACTGACCATTTTCCACTGATACCTGTTCTGTAAGCATCTTCTTCTCCCTGAATTTTATCACTGTTAATAGTCTTCTTTAGATGAGATAAATAGATCTACATTGATATGTTATATAAATTTACAAGTTTTAGTTAATTTGTAAGTAAAAGGATGTTGGAATGAAGGGGCACAATTAGGACAACTGTTGGAGGGAGTTGAAAACCAACACAGACAGCTTGGTACAGAAATTCAGATTTCTTAGGAATATCAACTGACCCCATTGTTTCATTAATCTAAACAGCCCGAGGAAAACTCAATGGGATAAAGGCACTTGAAAATTATGAATTGTTGAAAATCCAATTTGCAAGTTCATATTTACTAGCCATCCTCCATATTCTTGCAATATGACCACAACACATGCCAAGAATCTATGTTAAACATGTCAAGTCTGACAGCTCCCAACTTTTCAAAACTTCACACCGCCTGCAAACTTCGCAATTATGCTCTGTACTGCGATCCACGTCAAAAGCATCCAGCAAAAACTCCAAGGCTGGGTTCCGAGTACTGAGACAGCTGCCTTAGTCATTGTGCCACTTTGTCGACAGTTTATAAATCTGTGTACTTCTGTAATTCTCTTTCTACATTGTTCCTACTAATTGATGGATATATAGCCTGAGCAATGTAATTTGGCTGTTTTTATTCCTTAATTCCAGCTCTTACCCTCGATGTCAACTCCATTAATACAGACAAGTTATCTGTTTACCTTCGGTATATTTTGCAGCTGCCTAGTGATATCCTTGGCCCGACTACTTACGCAGACAACACATCATCCTGGATTTAGAAACTCTTATCTATTCCCCTAACTTTTGAGTAGTCCTGGGGAGTTGGCAACAGTGGTAGCTAACGTCTTATTTCCAACCCTACATCCATAAATTCATTATCGTGAGACGAAACGTAGACGATTGATTTTTTTTAACGTTAGTGATTCCGTCTTGCTTATGATTAAACCTTTTCGAGTATTGAAAAACGAATTGCCTTCAAATAAAATCCAAATGTAATCACTAAGTTGTAAAAGCGTAGGTAATTTTTAATGCCACCGGCTACAGCTGGCCAAAATAAAATCCTTCCTTAAATATTCGAACAAATTTCCATGAAACGTGGTGATTTCACCTCGTCCCGGGTGATTGCAATTTGGCAGATGCGAAACCTTCCCTGTGTTAGAATTGAAGACGGTAGCAAAATTCTCCAATTGGCATCAACAATACAGTCACATTCCTTGTGTCCATGGTGGGAGGGAGGGGGCAGGAGTGCGCAGGCGCCTTTGGATAACATTCCGGCGTTTGCCCGCCGTTGTTCCGCCTACCTGCTTTTCGTATTCGGGAGGTCCTGTTAATTGGTCAGTCGAGGTTTCAATCAGACAGGGTTTAAGAAGCCCTGCCCCTGAACGCAGGCTCTCTGGGTATTTGTCAATTTGAGTGTTGCATGGTCTTTCCGAAAGGAACGGGAGGGTTGGGAAGGGAAGTGGATAATTGTACAGAATAACGGCGGCTTCGAATTCCGCGTGTGCCCGCTTCTGAGCCTCATCCTTATCCTGCATTGTAGGAGCCCGCAGGCGCGGGGCGGGTGCGATGAGACAAGGTATTAAAGCTTTCGAATTCATCTGAGGCCGACAGGATCGTAATGGAGACGGGCCTGTCCTGTCATTCTCTCAATAAGTCCCTCAAACCTATCTGACCTACCGCCTCTGTCCCTCTACCTTTTCTTTGAGGAAGCTGGATTCTTGCTATCACTGGGGTCTCGAGGCTGTCCTAGGTCGGGCTTAATTACAGCATTTGATCTCCCAGCCTAGTTTGACTGCTGTCAGTCACTTCACTGCGGATGATAGTCTCATTCATGCGTTTACTTTCCCTTGTGTTCACTTCCAACGAGCTTATTTATGCTGCGGTAAAACGTCGCGCGGAGGTGTGTGTGTGTGTGTGTGTGTGTGTTGGGGGGGGGGGGGGGGGTGGAGGCTGATCAAGTTTGCATCTTTTATGTCCTTTCCGACCCCGCCCGCATCATTGAAAACTTAGCTTGGTGCCTTTTTATCCATAAACCTTCTCCGTCATAACAGTTGTGGATTTAAACAAGACTTTCAACTGAGTGAAATACCAAAGGAATATAATCAGATCAAGTTGACACCAATCCAAAGAGGGAGATATTGGGTTATAATACCAGACTCTTTCTTTTACAAAAGTTATAGGAAGGTTGAGCAGTTTGGAGGTGAAAGTTCCAGAGCCTGGGGCCTAGATCACAAGGGGAAAAAAATGGAGTTTGCTCTATTATTCAGGTGAATCATATCCCTAGTGTGGAAACAAGCCATTTGACCCAACAAGCCCACACCAACTCTCTGAAGACTATCCCACTAGACCCATTCCCCATCCTATTACTTTACATTTCCTCTGACTAATGGACCTACCCTACATATCCCTGAACACTACGGGCAATTTAGCATGGGATCAGAGTTCGATTCTTCCCACGTTTGCGTTGTATTCCTCCCACAATCCAAAGTGCAGGTCTGGTGAATTAGCCATGCTAAATTGCCCATAGTGTTCAGGGATATGTTGGTTTGGAACACTAGTCAGGGTAAACATACGTTAATAGGGTAGGGGAATGGGACTGGGTGACTTACTGTTTGGAGGATCGGTGTGGATTTGTTGGGCCAGATGGCCTTTTAAGGGTGATGCCTGAAACGTTGATTCTCCTGCTCCTTGGATGCTGCCTGACCTGCTGTGCTTTTCCAGCACCACACTCTTGACTCTAATCTCCACCATCTGCAGTCCTTACTTTCTCCTAGTTGATTTTAACCCCTCTACAAAGCCTTTTCTAATGATGTCTACCTTGAAGAAATTCTCCCCACGGAGTCTCTCTCTTAGTGCACCCTCCAGATAAATTCCCCTTCCCTGAAGCAGACTCACTACTGACGCCACATTCCTGATGAAGGGCTTATACCCGAAATGTAAATTCTCCTGCTCCTCAGATGCTGCCTGACCTGCTATGCTTTTTCAGCACCACACTCTCCACTCTTTGATTATTGTGGAGTCATGAGGAAAATTTCAGGGTGTTTGCAAACTAAATAAGTAATTTTGAAGTATGTACTTTCTTTGAAAAAAGTAGGTGCAAGATGCCCAATGACT
Organism: Hemiscyllium ocellatum; assembly: GCF_020745735.1. NCBI lineage: Eukaryota > Metazoa > Chordata > Chondrichthyes > Orectolobiformes > Hemiscylliidae > Hemiscyllium > Hemiscyllium ocellatum. The sequence goes on along the minus strand of NC_083403.1, from coordinate 90,307,383 downwards.
TCCTTTGAATCCCTAGATTCTCTGCGTTTTGGAACTGGTGCTTATGATCACTGCTTAAGTCATCATAGTTGAGAATAAAATGCTGATATCAGCCCTGTAATTAACTATTTGTGTAGTCTTGATATCTCAGGTTCTGAGGTGCAATGTGTAAACGTTTTTGGTGTTTACCTGCTTTGTTAGAACTTTAGTTTTGCAATATGAACCTGAAAATGCGAAAGGCAATATAATGTGAAAGATGCTATGCCTCATTGCAGTGCAGAATTTGACATTTTTCAATTTGTTTAATAGATTTTAATGAAATTGCTGAGCCTGAGTTAATCAACTGCCTGAAGTGTATAAGAAAGAAAATATATTTATGGAACCAAATCTTCAGGATACCTGTGAGGCTGATACAGAAGAAGCACAAAAAACGTCTGTGTCAATTGAAGCTGGTCAAACCCCTGCAAGATCAACAGCCCACATAAGTAATGATGGATTGGGACCTTCAACCAGTGATTTTCACATGGGGAACCCTGCTGAGAGCGATGTCTGTTTGGAAAAAGAAGCCATTAATGTATTTGGCTTCATTGAAAAAGACCATGACAGTTTAAAGTTAATTGGCAATACTAACAAGAATTCTTCCTTTATATCTGCAGCATCCATACAAGTTTCTAAACCAGTGGTTGATATTAAAACATCAGGGCGAGCAGCAACTAATGACAAAAGCCCACAAAAAAGCAAAAGACTACTTGTCTCTGACCTAAAATTAACAACTGATCTTTTTACTACAGATGTGATAGCGTCTGCAGATGAAAACCATCAAATGTTTGATACAACCCTTTTACAGCAAAGTGCTAACATCAATAAGGAGAAGTCTAAATCTGCAAATCTCAGTTTACAATCTACAGAGTGTAATTCCACTGTGAGTAAGAGTACTGTCGTATGTTCCGCAATCGCTTCAAAAGATACCAGTCTCCATCCCAACACTCTGGTAGTTTCAGAGCAGCATACTTGTGAGATAGAAGGCCAACAGAGAAAAGGGGGAAAAGATTCGCTAATTGATCACTTACAGCATTCTCATCTGCAGCAGAATGTTTTAACTTTGAATGAGTCTGGAATCAAGTTTTGTCTAGCTCCTGATCCATTATTTGTACAGCAAAATGCAGACAAAAGACAGCAGCTGTACAAAAAAGAACGAAATAATCTGATGGATAATCCAGGAGTGGACCTTTGTGATATATCTGTGAATGGTTGTCCTGGTGAAACAGATGCTCATTCTGTGAACATCCCTAAGAAACGAGGAAGAAAGCCTAAAATTGCAGTGGTTGCAATTGCAAAAGGAATTCCCAGTCATGGCAACACTCAAAATGGTGGCCCAGAAGTGGGAAATCTTGAACCAGTGCTGATTACAAAGAAACAAGCAAGAAAATCTAAAAATACAAAAGTGCTGTCTCTTGAAGGAACAGTGTCACAAACGTCAAAAGGAGATTGTGATGTTGTTGTGAGTGATGATAAATTTGAATTGGGAGGTCCTCAACCAGCCAATATCCCAAAGAAAAGAGGAAGAAAACCTAAGAATGCAAAAATAACATCAATTGAAAGAGTAGTGCAGCAAATGCCATCAAAGCAGATTTGTGATGATGCTATAAATAATAGTAACAATGAAATGGGAATTCGTGAACCAGTGAAGATCCTGACAAAACGAGGAAGAAGACCTAAGAATGCAAAAGTAGTGTTTGCTGAAAGAGTGCTGCAGCAGACTCCAAAGGCTGGTGGTGATATTTCTGAAAATCGTGATGTCACAGAGATTGATGTTCTACCACCAATGCAGATACCTAAGAAGAAAGGAAGAAAACCTAAAAATAAGATGGTGTCCCAAGAAGAGAGTACAGATACCCATGGGCTCTTGAAGCCAATTGTCCAGAGATTATTGGAAGAGAGCAGTGCTGAGAATGAACTAACAGCAAGTGGTCGACCAAAAAGGAGGGCGGCCAGAGCGTAAGGAACTAATCTTATTGATTATGCATAGGTGCTTAAATTGTAACTTTAGGCAAGACTCCTGAACAGGAGTGGATTATCACACCTCCAGTCTCGACACAAAAGAGACTGAGACATTAAAATCAGTGTACGTTAAGCATGAAACTATTATAAAGTGTGTGTGATTGGTTCTATATTTATTTCTAAATGGTCTGATGTGTGTAGTGAAGTTTCCATGGTCTGAAGAAAGGTCACTGGACCTGCAACGTTAACTGACTTCTCTCCACAGATGCTGCCAGACTGCTGAGCTTTTCCAGAAATTTCTGTTTGTTTTTCTATGGTCTAGTGCATTTTCCTTGTATAATAATAGTTGGCAGAAACAGAGGTATGAATGGAATATGGTCGAATATGGAATGGAACATGGTCGACATGTTGATATGTGAAAGATCGCTGCCACGTAGAATTAGAACGTGGCTGTGCTCACTGTGCACCATACAATGTGTCATGATCTGGGACACAGTGCTGAGGGAGGAATAAGGTTTCCTCAGAGCACTGTAATTAGGAAACAAATGTTGGGGAGATGTATGGAATATATAGTTTCCAAATTTGAATGATAAAGCAAATAAAGATGATAAGCTTGCCTCACTTTGCAGAATTTTCATCCCAATATAAATAAAATCATTGGAATATTGAGCAGCTTTTCATGGAGCCTATAATAATTTCAGAAATAATTTGTTTTATGAAAAATCAGTAGTCTGATTCAAAACTGCAATTTTTCTATTTCTACCTTTGCACTCCTTGCCTACTATTTACATTCTCTCATCGGAAACCCACTTGTTCTGAACTTCAGTTGTAGTTTATTCTGCATTTTATTACAATTCTTCCAAAAGGAGAGAGAAAGAGACCTTGGAGTGCAGGTTCATAGCTCCCTAAAAGTGGAGTCGCAAGGTGGCTAGGATGGTGAAGAAGGTGTTTGGTATGCTTTCTTTTATTGGTCAGAGTATTGAGTACAGGAGTTGGGAGGTCATTTTGCGGCTGTACAGGACATTGGTTAGGCCATTGTTGGAATATTGCGTGCAATTCTGGTCTCCCTATCGGAAAGATGTTATGAAACTTGAACGGGTTCAGAAAAGATGTACAAGAATGTTGCCAGGGTTGGAGGATTTGAGCTATAGGGAGAGGCTGAAACAGATTGGGGCTATTTTCCTTGGAGCATCGGAGGCTGAGGGGTGACCTTGTAGAGGTTTACAAAATTATGCGGGACATGGATAGGGTAAATATGCAGAGGTTTTTCCCTGGGGTCAGGGAGTCCAGAACTAGAGGGCATAGGTTTAGTGTGAGAGGGGAAAGATATAAAAGGGACCTACGGGGCAACTTTTTCACACAGAGGGTAGTACGTGTATGGAATGAGCTGCCAGAGGAAGTGGTGGAGGCTGATACAATTGCAACATTTAAAAGGCATTTGGCTGGGTATATGAATAGGAAGGGTTTGGAGAGATATGGCCGGGTACTGGCAGGTGGGACTTGGTTGGGTTGGGATATCTGGTCGGAAAAAGTGAAGACTGCAGATGCTGAAGATCAGAGCTGAAAATGTGTTGCTGGAAAAGCGCAGCAGATCAGGCAGCATCCAAGGAGCAGGAAAATCGACATTTCGTGCATGAACCCTTCTTCAGGAATGATTCCTGAAGAAGGGCTCATACCTGAAACGTCGATTCTCCTACTCCTTGGATGCTGTCTGACCTGCTGCACTTTTCCCGCAACACATTTTCAGCTTGGGATATCTGGTTGGCATGGACGGGTTGGACCAAAGCGTCTGTTTGCATGCTGTACATCTCTATAACTATAACTGCTGTCTCTAGAAGTATGACATTTTGATGTGTCTTTAACTTGCTCAATTGCAGGTAGAGCAGCCGATTAAAGGGAGGCTTAACACTCAGACAAGCTGTACAATATCCTATTGATCACCTGTTCACAATATGTAGTAGAAGCTGAGAAAACATTTCCAGTCACACTTTTCATGAGCTGAAGCTGTCCAAATAGACTTCATAGCCAATAAACTACTTTTGTAATATGGCCACTGTAATGCAGCCATTTTGCACACAGTAAGATCCCTCAAGTAGAGTGGAACATGTAACCTATTTGTAGTGATAATCAAGAGATGTCTATTGACCAGGCCACAGGATTGTTGTTCTTTGAGTATCAGCATGGAATTCTTATGTCCGACTGAGCAGGCAGACTTGGTTTAACTTCTAATTAGAAATATGGCATTTCAGGTGTAGCAGTCTCTCCATCCAGAGTGGATTGTGAGCCTGTATTGTGTACTCAAGTCCTCAAATAGAATGTCAAACCAGTATGTGTGCATAGACTCTTGCAAGAATGCTAGCAACCAAGTCATGACTGATGACATGAGTAGCTCAAAATGAGTTGTGCTTGAGATTTTTTTGTTCTAGTAGTGTTGAACCTTTTTCATCATGTGTTAAAAGAATCATAGAAATAAATAGGTTAACATAATTATATCTGAAATAATAGGGCTTAATGCATTTGACCCTTTGATTGAAAAAGTTAGAAGTATATTTGGCAATTTTTCTATTCGAATATTTAACATAGCTGCACCCCGTTTCATTCCAATTATAAAACTCTAGACAGATAAATTTATGTGCATTAAGAACCTATGTGATAATTTTGCTAATGACAAATTCTGTCCCTTAGATTTTCAGTTTTTTGTATATTTGGTACATGACCAGAAAATGGAAAGCTCTGTTATACAACAGATTTTGATGTTTAAAATTTGTTTCTTGCTTTTCTATTAACTTACTATTCATGAACAGCCGTTGTACTATTGATAATTACTGTTCCAGTAGTTGAGTTCAACATATACTGATCATTCCAGTGACATGTGCATTTCACAAAGGAGTTTATTTTAAATTTTGAAATACTGCATTGGAGTGTCAACCTACATTTCATAGTCCAGAGTATGGAGTAACATCTGTAATCCATCTTCTGAGTCAGTAGCAGGTGTTCTGGCAACTGACCCAGGGTTGATGCTGGTTCTTGGCACCTTCTGTGACTTCAAAACATCTCAGTGCATTTTATAAGCAATAACATACCTTTTGAAGTGCAGTCACAGTAACAATGTGGAAAATCTGGCAGCCATTTGATAACACAAGCATAAATATGAAAATCAGATAATTGGCAAACTGCATCCGAAATTACCTTGCAAACAAGAAGTGCAAAGGTTGGGATTGGAGGCCTGAGACTTGTACTGTACCACATGGATCCATGCTGGGATGCTTGCTGTTAGTTACGTCATTAACAATGTGAATGTGGAGGGTATAATCAGTAAGTTTGCAGATGACACAAAATTTGATGGCATTGTTGATAGTGAGAAATATGGTCTCAGGCTGCACTGTAATATTGATCAGCTGGTGAATCTGGCTGATGATGGAATTTAGTGTCAATAATTATGAGGTGATGCATTCTGGGAAGGGGTCCTCAGGGAGTAAAGATCCACCTTGATATACAAATCCATAGATACCTAAAGATGTCAGCACAGGTAGATAGGGTGATGAAGAAGGCATAGATTACCGTCATTAGCCAGACCATCGAATATCGGAGCAAGGAAGTCTTGTTACAACTTTATAAAACATTGGTTAGGTCACAGGTGGAATACTGAGTTCAGTTCTGGTTGTCACACTGTTAGAAGGACATGATTGCATTGGGGAGGCTGCAGAAGAGATTCACCAGGATGTTGTCTGGGATGAAACACTTCCGTTATGAGGATAGCCTGGGTTTGTTTATCCTGAAGAAGAGGAAACTGAGTGAAGATCTGATTGAGGTATACAAAACAATGACAGGCATAGAGTGGAATTTTTTTTTAAGAACCCCAGCAGTATGGAAACAGGCTGTTCAGCCCAACAAGTGTACACCGACCCTTCAAAGAGTAACCCACCCAGATCTATTACTCTACATTTACCCCTGACTAATGCACCTAACGTACACACCCATGAACACTATGGGCAGTTAGTATGACTAACTCATCTAACCTGTGTATCTTTGAATTGAGAGAGGAAACCCACGCAGGCACTGGGAGAATGTGCAAACTCCACACAGGCAGTTATCCGAGGCTGGAATCGAACCCAGGTCCCTGCGCTGTGAGGCAGCAGTGTTCACCATTGAGCCACTATGCTGCCCATAGAGTGAGAATCTCTTCCCCATGGCAGACATGTCTAAGACCAAAGAGCATAAGTTTTTAAAGTGAAGAGCAAGTGATTTAGAGTTTTGACCCAGAGGGTGGTGTACATCTGGGAATTGCTGCTTGAAAGGGTGGGGTAGGCAGGAGCTCTTGCAACATTAGAAGCATTTAATGATGAGCACGGTAATTTCTCCTATCGTGCATTAATTGCATTCCTGTGCGACCCTATGCTACACAAAAATTGTGCAATACAAATAACATGAAGTGTTGGTGATACTATAGCCAACACATGTCTGAAAAGTTTGCACTTTAGAAACAGAGTCCCCTATTAGTTAGTCACGTTACAGTGAATTTGCATTATAGCAGAATGACCTGCACTTAAAATGCAAAGGCATAGTACATAGTACCAGGTGCAAGTAAATGGGATTACTGTAACTTTGTGTTTGTTGGTTGGCATAGATCTGGTGGGCCAAAGAGTCTGTTTCAATGCTGTATTCCTTTATGACTCTATAATCTATTTTGTTAATGATTATTAAGAAATATTGGGTTGATGTCAGGGGGATTCTCCCATACACTGAGCATGGAACCTTATACAACTAACAGCAAAATATTGTAGATGTTGGTGATCTGAGGGAAAAAAAATACACCAGTGGGCCTTTCCAGCATCTGCAGAGAAAAAAAGTAAAACACAATGGGTGCTGGAAATATGAAATACAAACAAAATGTTCGAAATCCAACATTTTCTGTTTTTATTCGTAGTACTTCATTGGAGTGTTAGCCTAAATTTCATGTGCAAGAATCTTGGATAGGTCTTTTGACTCGGTGATAGGAGTCATACCAACTGAACCAAGGTTATGCTAATTCTTAAACATAGGACAAAGTTTGGCTACAATTTATAATTCATTTTAAAAATATGTTTTACATTTTTGAGTCTTTTCTCTGTTCATTGCAGGCAAACTGCAAACCCTGAACCCCTGAATTAGTTTCTTGGTTTAGTTCGACTAGAAGCAGAGCCTAGTGGGGAAGACAGTAGAGCAACAATGGCAGGAGTTGTTGAGTGTAAAAAAGAGAGCCTATGAAGTGGCCAAGAGCACCGGGAAATCAGAAGATTAGGAAGACTTCAAAAACAAACAGAGGATAACAAAGAGAGAAATAAGGAAGTAGAGGCTCAATTATGAAATTAAGCTAGCCAGTAATATTAGAAATGATAGTAAAAGTTTCTTTCAATACATAAGAAACAGACGAGTGGCAAAAGTAGAAATTGGGCCGCTCCAAATTGATGCAGGCAGGCTAGTGATGGAAGATAAGGAAATAGTTGAAGAACTTATTAAATACTTTCTGTCAGTCTTCACATTGGAAGACATGAGTAATATCCCAACAATTAAGGAGAGTCAAGGGGCAGAGTTGTGTATGGTAGCCATTACAAAAGAGAAAGTGCTACACAAGCTAAAAGGTCTAAAAATTGATAAATCTCCTGGCCTCGATGGGCTGCCTCCTAGAGTTCTGAGGGAGGTGGCTGAAGAAAAAGCTAAGACACTGGTTGTGACCTTTCAAAAATCACTGGAGTCAGGGAGATTCCCGGATGATTGGCAAATCACTGTTGTATCCCCCTTGTTCAAGAAAGGATCAAGACAAGAGATGGAAAATTATGGGCCAATTAGCCTAACCTCGGTTGAAGGTAAAATTCTAGAATCCCTGTCGTTAAGAATGAGATTTCTAAATTCTTGGAAGTGCAGGGTTGGATTAGAACAAGTCAGCACAAACCTGTTAGAATTCTTTGAAGGGGTAACAAGTAGTTTAGACCAGGGAAACTCAGTGGCTGCTATCTATCTCAGCTTCCAAAAGGCCTTTGCTAAGGTGCCTCACAGGAGACTGCTGAGTAAAGTGAGGGCCCATGGCGTTTGAGATGAGCAACTGGCATGGATTGAGGATTGGCTGTCTGGCAGAAGGCAGAGAGTTGGGATTAAAGGTGGTTTTTTTTGGAATGGCAGCTGGTGACAAGTGGTGTCCCACAGGGTTCGGTATTCAGGCCGCAGCTGTTCACTCTATATCATTCTGGTGAAGTTCGCCGATGATACGAAGGTAGTTCTGAGGAGGTGGGGAGGCTGCAGGAAGATTTTGACAGTTTAGGAGAGTGGTCCGAGAAATGGTTGACGGAATTCAATGTGAGCAAATGCGAGGTCTTGCACTTTGGAAAAAAGAATACAGGCGTGGACTATTTTCTAACTGGTGAGAAAATTCATAAAGCCAAAGTACAAAGGGATCTGGAGGTGCCAGTTCAGGATTCTGTAAAGGTTGACTTGTGGGTTGAGTCTGTGGTTAAGAATGTAAATGTAATATTGTCATTTATCTCAAGAAGGTTAGAATATAAAAGCAGCGATGTGCTACTGAGACTTTATGAAGCTCTGGTTAGGCCCCATTTTGGGCCCCACACCTCAGGAAGGACATACTGGCACTGGAGCGTGCCCAGTGGAGATTCACACGGATGATCCCTGGAATGGTGGGCCTAACATACAATGAACTGCTGAGGATCCTGGGATTGTATTCGTTAGCGTTCAGAAGGTTGAGGGGAGATCTAATAGAAACTTAGAAGATAATGTATGGCTGGGAATTTGTTTCCATCAGACAGGGATACTGGGACCAGTGGGTACAGCCTTAGCATTAGGTCAATTTAGAATGGAATTGAAGAGACATTTCTTCAGCAGAGAGTGGTGGGCCTGTAGAATTCATTGCCACGGAGCGCAGTGGAGGCCGGGATATTAAATGTCTTCAAGGCAGAGATTGATAGAGTAATCTCGCAAGGAATTGAGGGATAAGGGGAGAGTGCAGGTAAGTAGCGTTGAAATGCTCATCAGCCATCATGGTGGAGTGGACTTGATGGGCCGAATGGCCTTCCTTCCTCTACTATGTCTTATGGTTTTATAGTTTAGATTAGATTAGACTTAGTGTGGAAACAGGCCCTTCGGCCCAACAAGTCCACACCGACCCGCCGAAGCACAACCCACCCGTTCTTCTAAAAATATGATATGTTTGTTTCTTAATGCAAACTGCGTTAGCTGGGGATGGATGGAATGTTGTGGTTGCTTTTCTGCTTGAAGCTCTTCGCTTTTAAAGAATGGCTTTTTGGTGCAAGTCCCAGTTTTGATCTCAGTTGAGCATTTTTATTCTCTTTCTTGCTTTTATCCGTTTGCGCCAAATGAGGTAGGTTCATTTGTGAAGCACAGTTGAGTCTACACCTGAAATTAAGTGAGAGTCCCGGATGGCAAACAGGAACCATTAGGTAGTGAAGAAACCGGAAGAAGGATTAGAAGACAGTGGAGAATCCCTTTGCAAGTTTGAGTGTGACATGACAAAAAAAAGAGAGGAGACTAGAGGTGAAGAACTTGAAGAGGTTAGGAAGCGCTATGAATATAAACTTGTGGGCTCTTATTTGAATAGAACCATATAATATTTTCTGTTGGACAGGGCTTCAGTTTAATATCTATTCTGAAAGAGTACAGTTGAGCCTCAGGACTATTGCAAAGGTTATGAGTCATATTCTGGAATGGAGCTTGAAGCCGCACCATACTAATTGCAAAATCAGAATTTTACTATTAAACATAGGAGATAATTTATATTGAATTGGATAGTGTAGAATCAGAAGTCTAAGTCAGCAATGACAGAACAATTGCACAGGGACCATGCAAGTTTGTTTAAATATTAAATTCAAAATGAGAGAAATTTAGTTTACTGCACACAGGAAGGAAAAATGACACTGCACAAGCTCCATGATTGGCAGCATTCTCGTCTGAGCCAGAATAGTGTGAATTCTAGCCCGACTTTGGATTGAAGTTGAAGAATAGATTTTGAGAAAAGCACTGATTACTTTAGTACGTTATCATGTACTATTGAAGCTGTTCATAGCTACTGATTTATTCTTGCAGCCAATTGCTATGATGTAGTAAAGTGTAGCAGTAAATCTTCTCAAAGTAAAATTCTGCAAATAACCACTGGGATAAATGTCCAGTTATTTTGCTTCAATTGATGAACAAGTGTCAATTCCATAGTCTGTAAAGAATGCTGTGGGATTTTTTTTTAGTTTTCATCAGAACAGACAGTTGGGTCCTCAATATAACATCCCATCGGAAACCTGAAACATTTGACAATCTTGGCACTGTACTGAAATATTAAACTGGGTATGAGTTGAAGTCCTAGAGTGTGGTCCACGCTAATCTGACCTCAAAGTTCCTAATTAATATTAAATATGCCCAATCAAAACAGAACAGATTTCAGTAAAATCATTAGAATTATAATCTCTATAGTTGAAACAATGGAATACAAGTCATAAATTTAGTGCTTTTTACAAAGCACAAGGGACATATTTCAAGTTTTGGGAACAATTGCAGAGAATTATAAGCCAAAACCTGGTGCTAATTATGGGGAAAGACTGAAATAACTTGAGCTTTTCAGCTAAGAAAGCAACAGAGAGAGACTATGTTATTGATACATACCGAAAATAAATGTGCAGGAATTATCAACTTCAAAAATGATTTTTAAATTAACCTGAAAAATAGGTCAAAAGTGCACTGCGTCAAACTAGTTGACATTAATTCTATCTGTAATTTTGAAAATTACAGAATGCGTTAGACCTGCATTCTGAGGAGCATAGGCATTGCCTAAGAAACAAAAACAGAAAATTACTGGAAAGGTTCAGCAGGTCTAGCAGCATCTGTGGAGAGAAATCAAAGCTAATGTTTCAGGTCCAGCACTCCTCTTTAGAACTGTTTGCATTAACTCTGATTTCTCTCCACAGATACCACCACACCTGTTTTTGTTGGTGATTTTTCTTTCAGTTTTTATTTTTCATTTAAGAAACACTTGTAGATACTTTTAATCAACCTGTTCAGAAATGTTATGACACAGATTTGGAGCAGGTGGAATTTGAACTCTGGCCCAGAGGCAGGGACATTGCCTTGTAAGTATTTTCAATCAACCTGCTCAGACAAGTTATAGCACCTCCAGGGCAGTGAGACTTGAATTCAGACCTCCTGGTTCCAAGGTAAGATGAAAACACTGTCTATTTAATTATCAAAAATTGTTGTTATGTTGAGACATTGTATTGAATGACAGAGTTTTTCCTACCCTCCCTCCATGTCTAAATGGTAATGCTTACTTTGGCTCATCTCTCTTTCCCAACCAAGGATCTCGTAGTTTTTGTGAACAAGTTATTTCATGACATCAGTATCTTGAGTTTAACTTTAAGCAGCATAACATGCTGTACTTTACCAATTTATTTTCTTCTGAAGTGTTTTCTTTTTTCTTTCTTGGATCACGTAATGTTGTATATTAAGATTTAGTTTCAGGTATCTGAAACTACTTGCAAAAACTGCACAGATGACTGACTGACTGTTTGAGACACCTCAACTCTGCTTGATACTAGCCTGGATGACCGTCACGTAGTTGAGATTAGCAACTTATGTGAAAGGATTAACACATTCATACTATGTTGTTCAACAGTGTAGCATACTTTTGGTGCTTTTTGGTGTCCTGCAATCGTTTTTGTGTCTGGATATCTGCGTATTTTGTTAATTGTAGTCTACTTCCTTTAGAAGGCATTATAGCATTTAATAATTTTGTCTTTTGTTTGACCTTTTCCCAAAATGATACATTTTTTTTAAAACTTACATTATAGATATTGAACATGTGGCATAATTTTTTGGATGGGAGTAAGTAGGAGAGTTTCACTCTTGAGTGTCATGTATGATAAATTATTTCAGTGTGATAAATACTATAATTTAACATCTTCATATGTGTAGTTATTAAGTTTCATTATCTTTTCTTTCAGTGCCTTGCTTTACCTACATGAAATAGTAGAGCAAATAAAATCACCTTCTTATAAGGTAGATGATGTGGCTGGCAATATAAATGATAGTGAGCCAGACCATTCTCTGGATCAATCGTTGTTTCAACCTCCATCTTCCCCGAAACGAAGAAAAGGAAGGAAGAGGCAGAAGATCAGTGTTTTTGATGACCTGTCAGATGACAAAGATTTTGTGATCTCGGATGAAATAACTGATGACGAAGAGGTTGAGGACGAAGAACTTAATGAAATCGAGCCATCCAGTGATGTTTCTGAGTCTGACCTAGATGACTTTCAAGATGGCGAAGGTCATAAACAAAGAAGGAGTCCAATAAATGTAAGTTATTTTATATATAGTTCACCTCTGTAGTCATCTGAGTGTCAATTACGTAGTAACTTTGAATGCTCTATTCTGAGTATGGAGCAGAATTTCCAGAATTGCTTCAGTTGTTTATTTTAAGGATTGAAACATCAGCAATTCTAAATTGAAAGTTAGTATTTATTTGTTCAGTGGTACAAGCATAGGAGCAATTTAGATTACTTGCCAAACAAAAGTGTGGGCGGGCAGTTAAAATTGTCCTGCTGATCTGTTGCTCACGTCCTGAGAAGAAACTGCTGCTTTCATAAAATCATAAAAAATAGGAACAGGAATAGGCATTTCAGTGCCTCATGGTTGCTTCACCGTTTTAATATAATCATGGCTGATCCCATCTCATCCTCAACTCCTTTCTGCTGCCTATTTTCCATAACCCTTAAATCCATTACGAATTAAAAATATGTCTACCAGCTCCTAAATTTATTCCGGTATCCATTGAACTCTAGGGTAGTAAATTCCACAGATTCACAACATTTTGAGTGTAGTAATTTCTCTTCATCTCTGTTTTAAATCTGCCATCCTTTAGACTAAAATGATGATTGCCTTGCAAGGTGAAACATCTGCTTTACATCTACTTTGTAAATCCCCGTTAGCATTTCGTATATCTCAGTTAGATCTCTCTTCTTATATTTCTAAACTCGAACTGTAGGCTTAAACTGCTCAATCTCTACTCATAACCCAAGCCTTTCATCCATGGAATTAATCTAGTGAGCCTTCTCTGAACTGTCTCCAATACAGTTACATCTTTCAATTTTAACTTGTCCTTTGAGTTGGTAGCAAGAAACCTAAACCTAGCATTAAGCAGGTTTAAATATGCAGATATGGTCTGATGACACTTCATTGGTTTTCCCCTATTATAATTTTAACTCTGACCTTAGTGTGGATGATGTTGACTTTCTCACCAGCAGAGCTGAAAAATGTGTTGCTGGAAAAGCGCAGCAGGTCAGGCAGCATCCAAGGAGCAGGAGAATTGATGTTTCGGGCATAAGCCCTTCTTCACGAATGAGAAAGGTGTGCCAAGCAGGTTAAGATAAAAGGTGGGACTTGGGGGAGGGGCTTTGGGAATGCGATAGGTGGAAGGAGGTTAAGGTGAGGGTAATAGGCCGGAGAGGGGATGGGGGTGGAGAGGTCGGGAAGAAGATTGCAGGTCAAAAAGGCGGTGCTGAGTCCGAGGGTTGGGACTGAGATAAGGTGGGGGGAGGGGAAATGAGGAAGCTGGAGAAATCTGCATTCATCCCTTGTGGTTGGAGGGTTCCTAGGCAGAAGGTGAGGCGCTCTTCCTCCAGGCGTCGTGTTGCCATGGTCTGGCGATGGAGGAGGCCAAGGCATGTCCTTGGCAGAGTGGAGGGGGAGTTAAAGTGTTCAGCCATGAGGTGGTTGGGTTGATTGGTGCGGGTGTCCCAGAGGTGTTCTCTGAAACGTTCCGCAAGTAGGCGGCCTGTCTCCCAAATGTAAAGGAGGCCACATCGGGTGCAGTGGATGCAATCAATGATGTGTGTGGATGTGCAGGTGAATTTTTGACGCATATGGAAGGATCCCTTGGGGCCTTGGAGGGAAGTAAGGGGGGAGGTGTGGGCGCAAGTTTTGCATTTCTTGCGGTTGCAGGGAAAGGTGCCGGGAGTGGAGGTAGGGTTGGTGGGGGGTGTGGACCTGACGAGGGAGTCCTGGAGGGAGTGGTCTTTCCAGAACGCTGATAGGGGAGGGGAGGGGAGGGAAATATATCCTTGGTGGTGGGGTCTGTTTTGAGGTGGCAGAAATGACAAAGGATGATACGATGTATCTGGAAGTTGGTGGGGTGGTAGGTGAGGACCAGTGGGGTTCTGTCCTGGTGGCAATTAGAGGGGCGGGGTTCAATGGCGGAGGAATGGGGAAGTGGAGGAGATGTGGTGGAGAGAATTGTCAACCACGACTGTGTGGAAATTGTGGTCTTTAAAGAAGGAGGCCATCTGGGTTGTTCGGTATTGGAATTGGTCCTCTTGGGAACAGATGTGGCCGTGGCAAAGGAATTGGGAATATGGGATGTCGTTTTTACAGGGGTAGGGTGGGAGGAGGTGTAATCTAGGTAGCTGTGGGAGTCGGTCGGTTGATAGTAAATGTCTGTGTTGAGTTGGTCACCCGAGATAGAAATGGAGAGGTCTAGGAAGAGGAGGGAGGAGTCTGAGATGGTCCAGGTAAATTTGAGGTCAAGGTGGAAGGTGTTAGCAAAGTGGATGAACTGTTCAACCTCCTCGTGGGAGCATGAGGTAGCACCGATACAGTCATCGATGTAGCGGAGGAAAAGGTGGGGTTTGGTGCCAGTGTAGCTGCGGAAGATGGACTGTTCCACATGTCCGACGAAGAGGCAGGCATAGCTGGGGCCCATGTGGGTGCCCATGGCTAGTCCTTTGGTTTGGAGGAAGTGGCAGGATTGGAAAGAGAAGTTGTTCAGAGTGAGAACCAGTTCAGTCAGTCGAAGGAGGTGTCAGTGGAAGGGTACTGGTTGGGTCGGCAGGAAAGGAAGAAGCGGAGGGCTTTGAGGCCTTCGTGATGGGGTTGGAGGTGTATAGGGACTGGATATTCATGGTGAAGATAAGGCGTTGTGGGCCGGGGAAGCGAAAATCATGGAGGAGGTGGAGGGCGTGGGTGGTGTCCCGAATGTAGGTGGGGAGTTCTTTAACTTAGGGGGACAGGACCGTGTCGAGGTATGCAGAGATGAGTTCGGTGGGGCAGGAACAGGCTGAGACAATGGGTTGGCCAGGGCAGTCAGGTTTGTGGATTTTGGGCAGGAGGTAGAAATGGGTTGTGGGACTATGAGGTTGGAGGCGGTGGATGGGAGATCCCCTGAGATGATGAGGTTATGGATGGTCTGGGAGATGATGGTTTGGTGGTGGGAGGTGGGGTCATGATCAAGGGGACAGTAGGAGGAGGTGTCTACGAGCTGGCGTTTAGCCTCAGCCATGTAAAGATCGGTGCGCCAAACTACCACCTCGCCTCCCTTGTCTGCCGGTTTGGTAGTGAGGTTGGGGTTGGAGCGGAGGGAGTGGAGGGCTGCACGTTGCAAGGGTGAGAGGTTGGAGCAGGTAAGAGGGGTGGACAGATTGAGGCGGTTAATGTCGCGGCGGCAGTTGGCTATGAAGAGATCAAGGGCAGGTAAGAGGCCAGCACGTGGTGTCCAGGTAGATGGGGGTATGTTGGAGGCGGGAGAAGGGGTCGTCAGAGGGTGGGCAAAATTCCTGGTTGAAGGAGCAGGCACGGTGGCGAAGGCGGCGGAAGAATTGTTCGATGATTCGCCACGTGTTGAACTCGGTAATCCGGGAGCGTAGGGGGATGAAGGTGAGGCTATCCCTCCAGACCTCCTCCTCTCTGAGGATGAAAGACCAGTCCTTAGCAGAGGGCTCGCCTTCATCCCCCTTCATTCCTGAAGAAGGGCTTATGCCCGAAACATCGATTCTCCTGCTCCTTGGATGCTGCCTGACCTGCTGCACTTTTCCAGCAACGTACTTTTCGGCTCTGATCTCCAGCATCTGCAGTCCTCACTTTTTCCTTTCTCACCAGCAGAGACTATTTAGAGTTTTTATTCCTTTGCTTTCCTTGTGGTGCTATGAGGAATTGAGTGCTCCTCTGAGCTGCAGAAGGAAAGTTCAGATTCTGGTTTGTACCATCATCCAGAAGCAACCTTAACTGCATGGCAGCTCCCATTTTGTGGAAGGTGCATGACTCATGTTATGTATATCAAAAAAATGACACAATACTAGATTCGTAGGAATTAAAGTTCAAAAACAAAGTAGTTGATCCATTGTACCTGCACTCTTCAGCTGGGTCTATGTGAAAAAAAACTTGCATCTTGAACTTTTATCTTTACGAATATTGTTATTTACTTCCCGTCATAACACTTCTCAGGAAGCATTCCATGGAACCTTTTTTTGCTCAAATAAAGCAGATTTGGAAAGAAATAGTTGGATATTCATAAATTGATAACAATTTAGAGAAATAATGGTAGATATTGTAGTATAGATTAAGGTCACAGGTGCCTGTGTTTACATTAGCTCTTCAATTACTGCAATCTAATTACTGGTCCTTTACTTCCATTCTTCCTTATTAAATACTCAATTTTCTTTTTAAGAAAGACTAATTCAAAATATACTAAAATATTCTATATTCTAATAACTCCATATCACCTGGAAGAGGGAAAAAAATCTAACTGTCATCTTTGCCCACATGAACAAACGCATGAAAAGAGGAATGACAATGAACATCCATGCATTAAGTCTGTCCTGCATGGAGATATGTGCACACTGAACAATGCACTCTTCTGCCTTCTATTTGCAGAATTTCTTGGAAAAGGAAGAAACAAAATCAAAGTTCTAATCAATCCGTGGCACTGGGTTTCCTCTCCAGTGAACTCCCTCCTTCACCCTCCCTTAATGGGCTTTCCTTCTTGTTTGTCCTACGAGGTGAAGGTGACTGTGTTCTTTATCTCCAGTGTTTGGTAGAGTTCTGCTGGATATGTATATCACTAAAGCCAGTCAATGTGCAGAACGCACAGTAGCAAATAGGATGGAATATCACAGATGAATGAGCTTGGACAAGTTGCTTAATAGAAATATCTCCCCTTGCATTTGCTCTCTGCCAAAGTTTGCTTTTGAAAGAGGGCTGAGTCACATTTCATTTGGTTGTACCATGTGCAGTGATCCCAGGACTCAAAGTCAATATCAGAACTCCAAATTGAAGCCTTTGAATTTACCTGTCTGGATTTCTGATTCATGTCACACATCAATACGCACATTTTTGAGTTCAATACTGTTAGGCTTCTAGTCAGATTTTAATGCCTTTTAATTTAATTTATCACTTTTTCAGAGTGATAATAAATAACTAAGGCTATGAATAATATTTTCATTGTGGTGGTGTGAGAGAATCAGAGGAAAGATGAAAGAAAGATTTTTGAGTGTGGCTTCCTTGTCAGTTTGAAGAGATACACTAATATCACTGTTTCCATTATGCTATAATTTAAAGGTGAATCATGACAGTTCGAAAGAAAATTGCTGGATAAATCCAGCAGGTCTGACATCTGTGGAGAGAAAGCAGAGTCGATGTTTCAGATCCAGTAACCTTCATTGTGGCAGTTTATTTATCATTAGTGGCATTGTTGTATTGGACCCCGTTCTAATGGCCAATTTGTATTCTACTTTGAGACAATAACCAATTAGAAACCTCGATATTTGTTAATCGAGAAAAACATTAGTTTGCCATGCAGATTTTCTTAATGGAAGGATTACTTGTTCATCCGTTAGTTAAGTAGAATTGGATGCCTTCGAATACTTGGTTAGAGCACCCAAAACACTTGAGAGCTTGCCTGATGTGATATAGTGTGGGGAACTAAGAAGAATGGAAGAGCTAAATAGTATTTAAATGGGGAAAGACTGTATAAGGCTGTAGGTTAGTGTGATCTGGATGTCCTAAATTTATATGCATTTAGAGAGGCAAGGAATGATTAGGGATAGTCAGCATGGTTTTGTTGGAGGGAAATCATGTCTCACAAACTTAGTTGAGTTTTTTGAGGAAATAACCAAGAAGATTGATGACAGATTGGTAGACACTGTATACTTGAACTTTACTAAAGCCTTTGACAAGTTTCCACATGGTAAATTAATTAGTAAAGTTAGATCACATGGGATTCAGGGTGAGCTTGCCAATAGGCTGCAAATTGGCTGAACGGCTGGAGGCAGAGTGATGATGGTGGGTTGTTTTTTGGATTGGAGAACTGGGACCAGCGGAGTTCCACGCAGATTTGTGCTGGGAGTTTAATTTGAACGAATGCAAGATACTGTATTTCAGTTTTAAAACAAAACAAGGGTAGCCCTGCAAAAACACAACCCGAGGCTGTACTTTTTATTATATAACAGAGGTTCATTATTCTTTGAAGTTTGCATCTTGTATAGATAGGGTGGTTAAGGTGTTTAGCTGTCTTGCCTTTATTGCTCAGACCTTTGGGAATAAGAGTTGGGGAAATCATGTTGACGTGGTACAGGACATTGGTGAGGGCTTTTCTGGAGTTTTGTGTCCAGTTCTGGTTGTCCTGTTACAGAAAGGATATTATTTTTAAGCAGGAGAGGGTGCAGAAGAGATTCACCAGAATGTTGCTGGGAATGAAAAGTTTGAATTATAAGGAGAGGCTAGATAGGCTGAAACTTTATTCACTGGAACATAGGAGGTTGAGGAGTGACTTTAGAATTTCATAAAATCGCGAGGGCATAGATAAGGCACATGGCAGGTGACTTTTCCCTAGGGTGAAGGATCTCAAGGCTTGGGGATATATCTTTTAAGCTGAGAAGTGAAAAATGTAAAAAGACATCTGGGGCAATTTTTTTATACAAGAATGGTTCGTGTGTGGAAAGAACCCCCCCCCCCCCCCCAGAAAATGTGGTAGATGTGAGTACAGTTACAACGTTTAAAAGACGTTTAGATAAGTATATGAATAAGAAATGTTTGGAAGGATATGGGCCAAGCGCAGGCAGGTGGGATTAGTTTAGTTTGGGATTATGATTGGCATGAACTGTTTGGACTGAAGGGTCTATTTTTCTGCTGTATTACTCCGTTTTTATGGGACCTTGAGATCTTGTTCAGATAATCTGAACTTTAGATAATTGATGTTCAGGTAATTGAGGTTGTTCTGTAAATTGAGTTTGTACTTAGAGTTTAGCTTCTTGAAACATAAGATTCTTTGGAAGCTTGACAGGGTACTTGCAAAAAGTTATTTCTCTTTGTGGGCCGATCAAGGATGGAAGGGCATAATCTCATACCAAGGAATTGTCCATTTAAGACCGAGATGAAGGTGAATCTTTATTTATTCTAAATATTTGGAGTTCATTATTATAGAGGGATGTTGAGACAGGGTCATTAAATATACTCGAGGTTTGGCTAGACAGATTTCTAATCATTAAGGAAATTGATGGCTATGGGGATAAGACAGGAAAATGGCTTTGAGGATTAATACATCACCTACAAACTAATTAAATGGATGGGAAGGTTGACTGAATGACCAACTTCCGCTCTACTTAAGTAATCATCTGGTTTGGTTTTTGCTATTACCCTTTGATTTTTATCAGGGCCTGATGAGCTACTTCATTTGTTGTTTTTAAGAACTTCAAATTCAAAGTAACCTTCAGAATTTAAGGAGAAGATATTGAACTTCCAGAATGACTTTAACATCTAGTGTCAGCCTTAAGCATTCCCAACCCAAACTGTGTGCAGTTTTGGTCATCACGCTACCAGAAGGATGTGGAAGTTTTGGAGAGAGTGCAGAGAAGTTTCATCAGGATATTGCTTGGTCTTGATGGCATTGGCTATGAGGAAAGGTTAAAAAGATTGGGATTATTTTCACTGGAATGATGGTGGTTGAGAAGAGATCTTATAGAGGTCTAAAAAATTGAGAGGCATGGATAAGGTGGATTGAGACTATTACAAGGAGACACAGGTTCAAGGTGAGGCGGGGGGGAAGGTTTAAGGGGGATGTGCGAGGCAGGTACTTCATGCAGAGAGTGGTAGGTGCCTAGAACTCACTGCCAAAAGATGTAGTGGAAGCAGGCATGTTGGCAACATTTAAGAGGCTTCTGGGGGTTACACGAATAAGGAGAGAATAGAGTGACACAGACCAAATAAGGGCAGAAGGATTTAGTTAGGGCATGATGATCAGCACACGCCTGGAGGACTGAAGGGCATGTTCCTGTGTTGTACTTTTTTGTTCCTTGTTCCGTGTTCTATATAATATAGACTAATTTTGTCTATCCACACACGTGGAAACAGGCTCTTTGGCCCAACAAGTTCACACCAACTCTCTGAAGAGTAACCCATCCAGACCCATTCGCCTACCCTATTATCCACACCTGACTAGTGCACATCCCAGAACACTATGGGCAATTTAGCATGGCCATTTCACCTAGTCTGCACATCTTTGTGGGAGGAGGAGCGTGGAGGCGGAGGAGATTGGAGAGACACTAAATCAATACTTTTCATCAGTATTCACTCAGGAACAGGACACTATTGCTGATGTGGATATTGAGTCACAAGTGATTAGAATGGATGGCCTTGAGGTATGTAGGGAAGAGGTCTGGGGAATACTGGAAAGGATGAAAATAGATAAGTCCCCTGGGCCTGATGGCATTTATCCTAGGATCCTCTGGGAAGCTAGGGAGGAGATAGCAGAGCCATTGACCTTGATTTTTATGTCGTCATTGTCTACGGGAATAGTGCCAGAAGACTGGAGGATAGCGAATGTTCTTGTTCAAGAAGGGGAGTAGAGATAGCCCGAGTAACTATAGGCCAGTGAGTCTCACTTCTGTTGTGGGCAAAGTCTTAGAGAGAATTGTAAGGGATAGGATTTATGAACATCTGGATAGCAATAATGTGATCAAGGATAGTCAGCATGGTTTTGTGAAGGGCAGGTCATGCCTCACAAACCTTATTGAGTTCTTTGAGAAGGTGACTAAGGAGGTGGACGAGGGTAAAGCAGTAGATGTGGTGTATATGGATTTTAGCAAGGCGTTCGATAAGGTACCCCATGGTAGGCTAATTCAAAAACTACGGAGGTATGGCATTGAGGGTGCGTTAGAGGTTTGGATTAGGAATTGGCTGGCTGGAAGGAGACAGGGTAGTAGTTGATGGAATAGGTTCATCTTGGAGTGCAGTTACTAGCGGTGTTCCACAAGGGTCTGTTTTGGGACCATTGCTGTTTGTCATCTTTATAAATGATCTAGAGGAGGGGCTTGAAAGCTGGGTGAGCAACTATGCGGATGACACGAAAGTCGGTGGAGTTGTGGACAGCGAAGAAGGATGTGGCAGGTTACAGCGGGATATAGATAAGTTGCAGAGCTGGGCAGAAAGGTGGCAAATGGAGTTCAATGTAGCTAAGTGTGAAGTCATTCACTTTGGTAGGAGTAACAAGAAGATGGATTACTGGACTAATGGTAGGCTACTTGGTAGTGTGGATGAGCAGAGGGATCTTGGTGTCCATGTACACAGATCTCTGAAAGTTGCCACCCAGGTAAATAGTGCTGTGAAGAAGGCATATGGTGTACTGGGCTTTATTGGTAGAGGAATTGAGTTCCGGAGTCCTGAGGTCATGTTGCAGTTGTATAAGACTCTGGTGCGGCCTCATCTGGAGTATTGTGTGCAGTTTTGGTCGCCATACTATAGGAAGGATGTGGAGGCATTGGAACGAGTGCAGAGGAGGTTTACCAGGATGTTGCCTGGCATGGTAGGAAGATCGTATGAGGAAAGGCTGAGGCACTTGGGGCTGTTCTCATTGGAGAAAAGAAGGTTTAGGGGAGATTTGATAGAGGTGTATAAGATGATTAGGGGTTTAGATAGGGTAGACACTGAGAACCTTTTTCTGTTAATGGAGTCAGGTATTACTAGGGTACACAGCTTTAAATTAAGGGGTGGTAGGTATAGGACAGATGTTAGGGGTAGATTCTTTACTCAGCGGGTTGTGAGTTCATGGAATGCCCTGCCAGTAGCAGTGGTGAACTCTCCCACTTTATGGTCATTTAAGCGGGCATTGGATAAGCATATGGAGGTTATTGGGCTAGTGTAGGTTAGGTAGACTTTGGTCGGCGCAACATCGAGGGCCGAAGGGCCTGTACTGAGCTGTATTTTTCTATGTTCTATGTTCTAACCGGAGCACCTGGAGGAAACCCATGCAGACAAAGGAAGAATGTGTAAACTCCACACAGACAGTCACCTGAGGCTAGATTTAAACCCTGGTCCCTAGCACTGTGAGGTAGCAGTGCTAATTACTGAGCCACCATGCCACCCCAAATGATTATATATTGTTTTGCTCACACATGCTGTTAAAAGAATTATGCCTGTTGTCAATTCAAGTCTCTTTAGAAATGTCCAAGATCACTTCTTGGGTAGAGTGTAGTTTAGGTTCAAGAAACATTTGAAGTAGTGTATAATTTGATAATTAGAACAGTTTGTTTTGTCCCCTAGCCTGGTTAGCACTGCTAGATCACATGGACTTACAGGGAAAACTAGTCATTTGAATACAGAACTGGCTAGAAGGTAGAAGACAGTGGTGGTGGAGGGTTCCTTTTCTCACTGGGTCCTATGACCACCGGTATGCCACAACAATCAGTGCTGAATCCAGTGCCTTTTGTTATTTACATAAATGATTTGGATGTAACATCGGAGGTATGGTTAGAACGTTTACAGATGACACCAAAATTGGAGGTGTAGTGGACGGCAAAGAAGGTTACCTCAGAGTACAATGGGATCTTGATCTGCTGGGTCAGTGGGACAAGGAGGGGCAAATGGAATTTTCTTGAGATAAATGTGAGGTGTTGCATTTTGGAAAGGCAAATCAGGGTAGGACTTATACACTTAATGGTAGGGTCCTGGGAAGTGTTGCTGAACAAAGCGACCTTGGAGTACAGGTTCATAGCTCCTTGAAAGTGAAGTTGCAGGTAGATAGGGTAGTGAAGAAGGCATTTGGTATGTTTTCCTCTATTGATCAGAGCAATGAGTATAGGAGCTGGGAGGTCCTGTTGCAGGTTGTCCAGGACTTTGGTTAGGCCATTTTTGGAATACTGTGCACAATTCTGGTCTCCCTGCTATAAGAAGAATGTTATGAAACTTGAAAGGGTTCAGAAAAGTTTTTTTCAATTCATTTGTGGGACAATAGACCCTGATGGGACTTTTATACGGGCATTTAAGCAGTGGTCAGGATGTGGGGCAGAAAATAAATCGGGAGATGGAAGTGGCATTGAAGGAAGGCACTATTACAAAAATCATGGGGATGTCAATATGCGCATGGACTGGGAAAATCAGGTTAGTAGGAGATGCTAAGAAAAGTTATTTGTGGAATGTCTGCAAGGTTTCTTTTTAGAGCAGTATATGGTATACCCCACTAGGTAATGGGTAATTCTGGAATTAGAAATGTCGTGAGACAGGTTCCCCAATTAAGTCTAAGGTGAGAAACCTCTTGGGGGCAGTGACCAAAAATATGATGGTATTCCCTCTGCAGTTTGAGAGCAAGAAGCGGGAATCAGACCTGACAGTATTACAGTTAACTACAAAGACATGAGAGAGGACCCAGCAGGAGTTGATTGGAAGGGGACCGTAACAGGGAAGACAGAGGAGCTGCAATGGCAGGTGTTTCTGAGATAATTCAGGAGGCACAGCAGAAATTCATCCAAAGGAAAAAGAAAAATACTAAGGGGAGGATGAAGCAATCATGGCTGACATGGGAACTCAGGGATAGCAGAAAATTAAAAGAAAAAGCATAAAATATGGTGACGGTTAGTGGGAAACTAGAGGACTGGGAAGATGTTAAAAACCAGCAGCAGATAACTAGAAAGAAATCAGGAAGGGGGAAGGTAAGATAGCTAGTGATATAAAATAAATTGCAAGAGTTTTTTTAGATGCGTACAAAAAGTGAGAGAGAGGCGGAGTGGACATTGGATAGTTGGAGAAGTAGCAATGGAGAACAAAGAATTGGTGGAGGAACTGAAAAGGTCACTGCATCAATCTTCATGTTGGAAGACACTACTGGCATATCAGAACTTCAAGAGTCAGGGCAAAGGTGAGTGTAATGGTCATCACTTAGGCGAAAGTATTAAGGAAGCCGAAAGCTCTGAAGGTAAATAAATCACCTAGATGTTTATTTTATTCATTTGAGGAACTTTGGCATTGCTGCCTGGCCAGCATTGATAACCCATCCCTATTTACCCTAAGAAGGTAGTGGTGAGCTGCCTTCTTGATTTGTTGCAGTTCACTTGCTGTGGGTTGACCTACAATGCTGGTAGAGAGGGAATTCCAGGAATTTGACCCAATAACTATGAAGGAACGGCAGCATAGTTCCAAATCAGGGTGGTGAATGGCTTGGAGGGGAACTTGCAGGTGATGGTGTTCCCAAGTATCTGCTGCGTTGGCCTTTTAGGTGGAAGTGGCCATAGGTTTGGAACGTGCTGTCTAACAATCTTTGGTGAATTTCTGCAGTGCATCTTGTAGATATTACACACTACTGCTACTGAGGTCGATGGTAGAGGGATTAAATGTTTGTAGATGTGGTGCCAATCAAGCAAGTTGCTTTGTCGTGGATGGTGTCAAGCTTCTTGAGTGTTGTTGGATCTGCATCCATCCAGGCAAGTGGGGAATATTCCATCGCACTCCTGACTTGTGCCTTGTAGATGGTGGATAGACTTTGGGATGTCAGGAGGTGAGTCACTCGCCGCAGTAACCCTAGTCTCTGACTTGCTCTTGTAGCCACTATGTTTTTGTGATGAGTCCAGTAGAGTGTCTGGCTAATGGTAACCCCCAAAGATGTTGACAGTGATGGTAATACTGAATGTCAAGGGGTGGTGGTTAGAGTGTCTCTTTATTGGTGATGGTCATTGTCTGTCATTTGTGTGCCACTTGTCGCCCCAAGCCTGGATATTGTCCAGATCCTGTTTCATTTGAACACAGATTGCTTCAGTCGCGAATGGTGCTGAACACTGTACAATCATCGGTGAACATCCTCACTTCTGACCTAATGACAGAAGGAAGGTCATTGATGAAACAGCTGTATATTGTTGGGCTTAGGGCACTACCCTGAGGGACTCCTGCAGAGTTGTCCTGGAGCTGAGATGACTGCCCTCCACAACCATAACCAATTTACAATGGAGTTGCCAGGGTTGGAGGTTTTGAGGTATAGAAAAGGCTGAGTAGGCTGAGACTATTTTCCCTGTAGTGTCGGAAGCTGAGGGATGACCTTATATAAGTTTATAAAATCACGAAGGGCATAGATGGCCTAAATAGACAAGGTCTTTTCCCTGGGGTGGGTGAGTCCAGAACTAAAGGGCATAGGTTTAAGGTGAGAGGGGAAAGATTTAAAAGGGACTTAAGGGGTAACTTTTTCATGCAGAGGGTGATGCGTGTATAGATTGAATTGCCAGAGGACGTAGTGGAGGCTGGTATGATTACAACATTTAAAAGGCAACTGTAGGTGTATGAATAGGAAGGGTTCAGGAGGGATGTGGGCCAAATGCTGGCAAATGGGATCAGACCTATTTAGGATATCTGGTAGACATGGACGAGTTAGACGAAGGTTCTGTTTCTGTGCTGTACAACTCTATGACTCTACGAATATTGGATTATTTGGGATAACTCATCTATAAAGAAATAAGTTTGAAGTATCTTGCTTTCAGAAAAGATCTTGCAGTACAAAACGTCGGCTATTTGGAAATTTCGCTAATGGCCTCCCAAATACTATAATGGTACCAGTGTGGGAAGCTACAACAATTACAAGAAAACAGTAAGTTTGATTTTCTTATTCAAATTACAAAACAAAGCATTCTAATGCACTTGTAAGTGCTTTGCTGTTTTATATTGTCAATTTTACTATGTTGCAGATTAATGAAAGGTTTGTGCTATATTTTTCATAAAGCAAGCCAAATGAACATTTTAAGACATTCTCAAGATCTGAATGCCCATTGATACATTTCTTGTTTGCAGTTCTTTCAGTTCTTTTGCCTTTTATTGCTCCATGTATTTGTCTTGTAAAGATATCAGTGCTTTCTCCTGGTATCATTTTTGCACCTTGATTCACACAAAGATAATTTTTGAACAAAATGTTGGTTAAAAGCCTTTGATGAATTTGATGATCCATTAAATGGTAATTGGTTTTTCAAAGGGTGTCATTAAACCCACTTTGGATTGTCAGTTCACTTACTCAAGTCTTGTGTCTGGACAGCAGAGAAGAGAAAATGAAGGTACAGTGACAGGATAGAATGAGGATGTCAATTTTATAAATTAACTTGTAAATAATGGAGTTGGGAGCTATGAAGTTGGTGAGCGTAGAGTTAACAGACATGTGGGATAAGAACATGCACAACAGTTGGAGTTCCTTTAATGCGGCTTGGTAAAATCATTGATGGAGTCAATTCCACAGATCATTTGAAGCATTGTACTGTTTGAGGGTGCGGTTACAGGTTTGAGAGAGCTTATGGAGTGAGTTGAAGGTAAATGTGAGGGTTTTAAACATTTGATATTGATTAAGAGGAATCCACTGTAACTCAATAAGACCAGGAATTCAAGAATGATGTGAAGGGACGAGGACACAGGCAGGAAGTGGAAGTATGTAGTCTTGATGATATTAAGAAATTAAGTTACTGGTTAGAATTGAGCGGAACTTGAATTTGGTTGTAAACTGAGGTCTGAATGAATAGTTGAGGAGAAAGAAAAATTTGGGGGTAAGGTAGAATTGAGCCATTGGTAAGTTTGTGTACATTCCTCAGCCTTAACATGATGTAAAACAAGTAATGTCATAGCAAAAAACAAAGAACTACAGATGCTAGAAATCAGAAGTACAAACAGAAATTGCTGGAAATTCTGAGCAGGTCTGGCAGCACCTATGAAGAGAAAGCAAAGTTAACATCCTGTATCCAGCAACCCTTCTTCAAAGCTGATTGTAGCTAGGAAAAGATTGGTATATATGCTGAAGATGGGTGGTCGGAGGGTAAAGGAGTAAATGATTGGTGGAGATGGAGCACAGTGAGGAACGAAATGGACAGTTCAGAGATTGACCAGTTTAAGGTGAGAACAGGATGGAAATTAGAAGTGAAATATTCCAATTCTGGATGACAGGGGGAAGCAACACCAATGATGTCATCTTTCACTCCTCCCTTCCCCTCCTCAATGCCTCTGTTTCCATTTCTGGGGACAAGCTTGGCCCCAATATCCTCTACCAACCCACCAACTCTCACAATTACCTTGACTATGTGCCCTGCTTCCTGTAAATACCATATTCCATTCTCTCAGTTTCTCCATTTCAGTCATTTCTGTTAGGATGATACCAGCTTCTTCACAGTGGCTCCAAAATGTCCATCATCTTCCCCAACTAAGGATTCCCATCACTGTGGTGGACAGGGCCCTTAGCTGTGTCCAACTCAACTCCCATACCATGCCTCATCCACAACAGCAATAGAGTCCCTCCTGATCTTCACTTAGCACCCCACCAGCTTTCACATTCAAAGGATCATGACACACCACTTCCTCTCCTCCAGCAGGATGCTGCCACCAAACATATATTCCCCTCCCCTCCCTTGTTGGCTTTCTGCAGGAATTATTCCCTCCGGGATACCTTGGTCCATTCCTCTTCCACTCCTAACACCTTCCTACACCCCCGTGGAACTTTCCCTTGCAATTGCAAAGGCTCACTAACCAAGGCCCCAGACATACATTCCAGGTGATGCAGTGGTTTACCTGTACTTCACTCAATTTAGTCTGCAGTTCACTACTCAGAATGAGTCTGCTGTACACTGGGGAGACGAAAGGAGACTGCATGATCATATTGCAGAGCATCTGCGTTCTGTCGGCAAAAATGAGCCTGAGCTTCCTCTTGCCTGCCACTTCAACACACTGGCCAACATCTCTGTCTCAAGTTTGCTGCAGTCTGGCAGAATGGCATCTCATTTTCTGCTTGGGGGCCCTGCATCCTTCATTGGTATTGAGTTCAGTAATTTTAATGACCGAACACCACCTCCCATGTGCTTATGCCACACACACCTGACCTTGTTGTCATATGGGCTGCTACTCCAACCAACCCATTGTCTGCTACTAATGGTTCCCATTGTCAGCTTTTGATTCTCCCAGGCTGACCTTAACCCATTCTTTTGTCTGTCCAACTGTTGTTCTGTCTCTCTGGGCTCCATCTCCACCTATCATTTACTCCTCTATTCTTTTCCACACCACCCTCGGTGTATATACCAACCTTTTCCTAGCTACAATCCATTCTGAAGAAGGGCCACTGGACCTAAAACATTAATTCTGCTTACTCACAACAAATGCTGCCAGACCTATTGAGTTTTTCCAGCAATTTCTGTTTGTGTTAGTGTAACAATGCTGATCACGTAATAGAGAGACAGATAGTACAAAATGGAGCTGCTTAAGTATGTATATGGAAGTTGATTCCAAGTGTTACAAAATTGAAAGCATTGGAATGTTCACTTGAAAATAGAGGGTGTTTTCTGACTATTAAAATAAATGCAAGCTCAGCTGCCCGAATGGAAATGGCTTGGGAGATGGGGTGTTCCAAAATAGATATATGTAACAATTGGCTCTTAATGGGATACCTGAGTTTTGGTTGCTGTTTTGACAATAATTCAGATTTTGCCAATTACTTTAAATTATGCCCAAGATACTAAACCCAGTTAAGTTTGAACTTGTTGCTTTGACAACATTAGACTAATGAGAAGAAACAATGTTGGGAGTATTAAAATGCAAACATTTTGAAAATTAGAGCGACTGCTACTGAACAGCAGAACAATTGCCGTAGAGCTAACTGCCCATCTAAAATCCTGTAAAACATACTCGCGGTAAAAAAAAGGAAAGACAACCCAGGGAAATCACATGAAGGATTGAAGACAGCGGAGAAAACGGAGACCGTGTGGACTTGAGATTAAGTTAATGCAATGTTCCATAATTGTGTTTCTGGAAAAGCATGTTAATAGAATTGTGTTCCGTTCAAGGAAAGAGTGTTCAGTTTGTTAATAGCTTTGTTCAGTGTTCTGTTAGGAAAATTAAATTGCTATTTTTCTTTAAATAGTGGAAGTTAGGAATTCTCTGTCACTAGAGTTTTAACAGATTACGAGGTGAGGCGAGCTTTTCTAGGTGTTTGGATTTAATTAACAGAGGGGTTCCACTTCTGCGTCATAACAGTATGGGGGCTCGTGTCCAGGATTTGGACAGATTTGGGGTATGAAAGATCCCAGCAGATTTAGACGCTTGGCAATTAATGTCCTAGACCTTTAAATAAAACTTAACGTTAGAAGGTTTGTTTTCTTTCGGTTACTTGTGGTTGGTTAAATTAAAGGTGAGGGGAAAAAAAACTCTAGCAATGTTAAGAGGTTTTGGGGTTTGAAGATCCTTCCCAAATTTGCTGAGAAGGTTTAGAAAGACTGAGGAAGGATATACTTTTAGAATCAGCAAACAGGTTAGATTAGATTTAACCAGGGACAAAAGGAAAGTTGAAATTGTAATGGAGTTGGTCAAGCTGTTAGGTATATTAGAGAAATAGATAAGTGCAGTGTAGTTAGAAAGCACTTAAATTGCAAATGAGGTGACTGGAGTTAGAAGATAAAGAGAAGATAAAGAAAGGGAGAGAAGGGTCTTAGCAAAAAGAGAGAAAGAGGGATAGAAAAAAAAGAAAGGGAGAAAGGATTCTTTGCTGTGCAAAAAGAAAGAGAGAGAGAGAATTTGAACTTTAAATTAGTCAGAAAAGTCAAGTTAACAGGATGGAGATGAAGGGAGAAGACATGTTAAAACATTGCCACATTCCGATGAGAAAGATGTTGAAGCCTTTTTTATTTCATTTGAAAAGTTGGCTAGGCAGATGGAGTAGCAAGAAAACTTGTGGGTAACGTGTGTTCAGACTAAGCTGGTAGGCAGGGCTAATGAGGTATTTTCAGTTCTCTCCGATGAGGAGTCAAGAGATTATGCAGATGTCAAAGAGGCTATTTTGGGTGCCTATGAATTAGGACCAGAAGCGTGTAGACAGCGGTTCAGAAAAACAACAAAGGAACCAGGCCAGACTTAGGTTGAGTTCGAAAGAATTAAACGAAGCAATTTTGATAGCTGGGTGTGGACATTCAAAATATGAACATAGAACATTATGGCACAGTAGAGGCCCTTCGGCCCTCGGTGTTTTCACAGGTCACCGCAACAATCAGTAGCCTATCTATCATACACTATTCCATTTTCATCAATATGTTTATCCAATGACCAGTTACATGTCCTTAAAGTTGGTGAGTCTACTACTGTTGCGGGCAGAGAGTTCCACGCTCCTCCTACTCTGAGTAAAGAAACTGCCTTTGACATAGGTCCTATATCTGTCACCCCACAATGTAAAGCTATGTCCCCTCGTGCCAGCCATCTCTATCCGAGGAAAAAGACTCTCGCTGTTCACCCTATCTAACTCTCTAATTATCTTACATGTCAAAAATTAAGTCACCTCTCAACCATCTTCTCTCCAGCAAAAACAGTCTCAAGTCCCTCAGCCTTTCCTCATTAGACCTTCCCTCCATTCCAGGCAACATCCTGGTAAATCTCCTCTGCACCTTTTCCAAAGCTTCCACATCCTTCTTGTTAATGAGGTGACCAGAATCGTCGTTCGGCGGCTGCACCAGAGTTTGGTACAGCTGCAGCATGGCCTCGTGGCTCTGAAACTCAATCCCTCAACCAATAAAAGCTAACACACTGTATGCCTGCTTAAAAACTCTGTCAACCTGGTGGCAACTTTCAGGGATCTGTATACATGAACACCAAGATCTCTCTGCTCATCTACACTATCACAAATCTTACCATTAACCCGTACTCTGCATTGTTGTTGCTCCTTCCAAAGTGAATCACCTCACACTTTTCCACATTACATTCCATTTGCCACCTCTCAGCCCAGCTCTGCAGTTTATCCATGTCCCCCTGTCACCTACAACATCCTTCAGCACTATCTACAACTCCACCAACCTTAGTTTCATCCGCAAATTTACTAATCCATTCTTCTACATCCTCATCTAGGTCATTTATATAAATGAGCTGAAAATGTGTTGCTGGAAAAGCGCAGCAGGTCAGGCGATGACCTGGGGTGTGCAGTGAGAGAGGGACTTACTGAAATCCTTGTACAGGGAGGAAGAGACCTTCTTCAAGGAAGGCATCCTTGCAAGAGGATTCGCAGTAGGTTAAAATCTTCCAGCAACACATTTTCAGCTCTGACCTCCAGCATCTGCAGTCTTCACTTTCTCCATTTATAAAAATGGCAGATAACAGTGGTCCCAAAACAGATCGGTGCAGTACACCACTAGTAACTGGACAGCAGGATGAAAGTTTCCCATCAACACAATCTTCTTACAGCTAGCCAATTTCTGATCCAACCCACTAAATCACCCTCAATCCCATGCCTCTGTATTTTGTGCAATAACCTACCGTGGGGAACCTTATCAAATGCCTTGCTGAAATCCATACATACCACATCAACCACTTTACCCTCATCCACCTGTTTGGTTATCATCTCAAAGAGCTCAATAAGATTTGTGAAGCATGACCTACTCTTCACAAAACTATATTGACTAAACCTCATCAACTTATTCTTCTCTAGATGATAAATCCTATCCCTTATAACATTTTACAACACTTTACCCACAACTGAAGTAAGGCTCAACTGATCTATAATTGCCAGGGTTGTCTTTACTTTCCTCCTTGAACAAAGGGACAACATTTACTATCCTCTAGTCTTTTGGCACTATTCCTGTAGACAATGACAATATAAAGATCAAAGCCGAAGGCTCTGCAATCTCCTCCCTGGCTTCCCAGAGAATCCTAGGATAAATCCCATCCAGCCCAGGAGATTTATGTATTTTCCTACTTTCTGGAATTGAGGGCAGCACGGTGGTTAGCACTGCTGCCTCACAGTGCCAGGGACCCCGGTTCGATTCCAGCCTCGAGCGACCGTCTGTGCGGAGTTTGCAGATTCTCCCCGTGTCTGCCTGGGTTTCTTCTGGGTGCTCCCACAAACCAAAGATTTGTAGGTTAGATGAATTACCATGCTAAATGGCCCATACTGTTCAGGGATGTGTAGGTTAGGTGTATTAGTCAGCGATAAATATAGAGTAATATGTTTGGGTGGGAGACTCTTCGGAGGGTCTTTGGATTTGTTGGGCCAAAGGACCTGTTTCCACACTGTAGGGATTCTAAGAATTGCTAACACCTCCTCCTTGTGAACCTCAATCTTGTCTAGTCTTGTATCCTAAAACTAAGTACTCTCCTCGACAACATTGTCTTTTTCCAATGTGAATACTGACGATAAATATTCATTTAGTGCTTCTCCTATCTCCTCGGACTCTGCACACAACTTTCCACTACTGCCCTTGATTGGCCCTAACCTTTCTCTAGTCATTCTTTTGTTCCTGATATATCTTTAGAAAGTGGAGGAGTTGTTTGCTTTCTTTAGCAGGTATGTACTATCCAGGGAGATTCAGTCAGACAAGGGACTAATTTTACTGCTGGGCTATTTAAGGAAATCATGGATACTTTAGACATACAACACTTTAAGTCAAGTGTATACTATTCTGAATCCCAGGGAGCCTTGGAAAGGTGGCATTAGACCCTGGAGAATATGTTAAGAGTATGCCATCAGGATTACCCCAACAATTGGGATAATGTTGTTGTGTTTATATTCTTTGCCATTAGAGATGCCCCAAATGAATTGACTCCGTTGAGTTCCTTTGAGTTAATATTCGGGCATAAAGTGAGAGTGTCTTTGAAAAATTGAAAGGACTGACGTCAGAGATTGCTCACTTGGATTATGTGCCTCTGGTAAGGGAAAGATTAAACAGAATTAGCTAAACAGCAGATGAAGAGGACACAGCATACAATGAAGCAGGAGGCAAATAACAATTCTAAAATTTGTACATTTTTCCATGGTAATGACATATTAATATTGTTACCAGTGGTAGGCGATCCCTTCAACACCATGTTTAGTGGTCCCTATCAAATTGAGAAAACGTTGAGTCAGGTAAATTATCTGGTAAAGATGGCAGATAGAAGAAAACTGTACTGGGTATATCATGTGCATATGTTGAAGCCTTATTTTAATAGAGACAGGGAACTGGAGAAGCAGGTGTCAGTTACTGCTCCGCAGAGTGAGGAATCAAATAGAGATAGTGTGGATTTTGATATGCCCAAGATACATTAGATGATGAGGAAGTCATTGAAGAATAGTATGGGATAGTGACCTATCCGTCTCAGGAGCAAAGAACCAAGCTGAAAGGTTTGTTTCTGCAGTTTGGGGGCATATGCTGGAATAGAATGGGGAGGAGTATTGTGTGCAATTCTGGTCTCCTTCCTATTGGAAAGCTGTTATGAAACTTGAAAGAGTTCAGAAAAGATGTACAAGGATGTTGCCAGGATTGGAGGATTTGAGCTATAAGAGAGGTTGAATAGGCTGGGGCTGTTTTCCCTCGAGCGTTGGAAGCTGAGGGGTGACCCTCATAATATCATGAGGGGCATGGATAGGATAAATAGACAAATACTTTTCCCTGGGGTGGGGGAATCCAGAACTGAAGGCATAGGTTTAGGATGAGAGGGGTAAGACATAAGAGACGTAAAGGCAATGTTCTCATGTAGAGGGTGGTACATAAATGGAATAAGATGCCAGATGAAGTGGTGGAGGCTAGTACAATTGCAATATTTAAAAGGCATCTGGATGGGTATATGAATAAGGAGGTTTGGAGGGGTATAGGCCGATGGCAGGTGAGATTGGTTATCTGGTCAGCATGGGCAGGTTGAACCTAAGAATCTGTTTCCATGCTGTACATCTCTACGACTAATACTATTGCGCATGAAGTGGAAGTAGGGCATGCCATTCTGATAAAACGATACCCCTACAGGCTTAATCTTTTCAAAGCTGCACAGGTCTGTAAGGAACTGAATGTGATGCTCAACGAAGGCATTTTTGAACTGAGTCAGAGTGAGTGGAGCTTGCTGATAGTGTTAGTTCTCAAACCTGACAGGTCTCAATGATTTGTGCGGACTATTGGAAGGTCAACACTAATTAAATCAGACTCCTATCCAATACCAATTGGAGGGCTGTACAGAGAATGTTGAACAAGTCACTTATATCACAAAGTTATTGGTTATTGGCAGGTACCTTTTATCAGAAAAAGCAGAAGATGTTTCTGCGTTTTAACCCCAAATGGGCTATATCAATTCAAAGTGATGCTCTTTGGAATGAAGAGCACACTAGCCATATGCCAACGATTCATGAAGTGAGTTGTGGCAGGATTAAGAAATTGTGCAGTTTATCTTGATGTGATCTTTAGCCAGTCACAGAAATTGGCAGGGGATTTTAACTTTCTAAACATCGACTGGGACCGCCATAATAGTGTTAAAGGTTTAGAGGAATTTCTTAATGCGTACAAGACAATCTTAGATTAGATTACTTAGTGTGGAAACAGGCCCTTCAGTCCAACAAGTCCACACCGACCCACCCTATTTCTCTACATTTACCTCTTCATCTAACACTACAGGCAATTTAGCATGGCCAATTTACCTAACCAGCACATTTTTGGACTGTGGGAGGAAACTGGCGCACCCGGAGGAAACCCACGCAGACACGGGGAGAATGTGCAAACTCCGCACAGAGAGTCGCCTGAGGCAGGAATTGAACCCGGGTCTCTGGCGCTGTGAGGCAGCAGTGCTAACCACTGTGCCACCCTGCCGCCCATAAATTTTCTGATTCAGTATGTGGATGTACCTACTAGAGAAGGTGCAAACTTGACCTACTCTTGGGAAATAAGGCAGGGTAGGTAACTGAGGTGTCAGTGGGGGAGCACTTTGGGGCCAGCGACTATAATTCTATTAGTTTTAAAATAGTGATGGAAAAGGGTAGACCAGATCTAAAAGTTGAAGTTCTAAATTGGAGCAAGGCCAATTTTGACAGTATTAGGCAAGAATTTTTGAAAGCAGATTGGAGGCAGTTGTTCGCAGGTAAAGGGATGGCTGAAAACTGGGAAGCCTTCAGAAATGAGATAACAAGCATCCAGAGAGAATATATTCCTGTCAGGGTAAAAGGAAAGACTGTTAGGTTTGGGGAATGCTGGATGTTGAGTGAAATTGAGGGTTTGGTTAAGAAAAAGAAGGAAGCATATGTCAGGTATAGACAAGATAGATCGAGTGAATCCTTAGAGCGTAAAGGAAGTAGGAGTATACTTGAGAGGCAAATCAGGAAGGCCAAACGGGGACACGAGATAGCTTTGGCAAATAGAATTAAGGAGAATCCAAAGGGTTTTTACAAATATATTAAGGATAAAAGGGTAACTAGGGAGAGAATAGGACCCGTCAAGAATAAGCAAGGCGGCCTTTGTGTGGAGCCACAGAAATTGGGGGAGATACTAAATGAATATTTTGCATCTGTATTTACTGTGGAGAAGGATATGGAAGATATAGACTCTAGGCAAATAGATGGTGGCATCTTGCAAAATGTCCAGATTACAGAGGAGGAAGTGCCGGATGTCTTGAAACGATTAAAGGTGGATAAATCCCCAGGACCTGATCAGGTGTATCCGAGAACTCTGTGGAAAGCTAGAGAAATGGTTGCTGGGCCTCTTGCTGAGATTTGTATCATCAATAGTCACAGGTGAGGTGCCGGAAGACTGGAGGTTGGCAAACGTGGTACCACTGTTTAAGAAAGGCGGTAAAGACAAGCCAGGGAACTTTGGACCAGTGAGCCTGACCTCTGTGGTGGGCAAGTTGTTGGAGGTAATCCTGAGGGACAAGATGTACATGTATTTGGAAAAGCAAGGACTGATTAGGGATAGTCAACATGGCTTTGTGCATGGGAAATCATGTCTCACAAACTTCATTGAGTTTTTTGAAGAAGTAACAAAGATGATTGATGAGGGCAGAGCAGTAGATGTGACCTAGGCGTTCGACAAGGTTCCCCATGGGAGACTGATTGGCAGAGGGTCGTGGTGGAGAGTTGTTTTTCAGGCTGGAGGCCTGTGACCAGTGGAGTGCCACAAGGATCGGTGTTGGGCCCTCTACTTTTTTTTAGATTAGATTAGATTACTTACAGTGTGGAAACAGGCCCTTCGGCCCAACAAGTCCACACCGACCCGCCGAAGCGCAACACCCATACCCCTACATATTACCCCTTACCTAACGCTACGGGCAATTTAGCATGGCCAATTCACCTGACCCGCATATCTTTGGACTGTGGGAGGAAACCGGAGCACCCGGAGGAAACCCACGCAGACACGGGGAGAACGTGCAAGCTCCACACAGTCAGTCGCCTGAGGTAGGAATTGAACCCGGGTCTCAGGCGCTGTGAGGCAGCAGTGCTAACCACTGTGCCACCGTGCCGCCCACTGTTGTGGTTCTGTTCGCCGAGCTGGGAGTTTTTGTTGCAAACGTTTCGTCCCCTGTCAAGGTGACATCCTCAGTGCTTGGGAGCCTCCACAGAAGCGCTTCTGTGATGTTTCCTCCAGCATTTATAGTGGCTTCTCTCTGCCGCTTCCGGTTGTCAGTTCTTGCTGTCTGCTGTAGTGGCCGGTATGTTGGGTCCAGGTCGATGTGTTTGTTGATAGAATTTGTGGATGAGTGCCATGCCTAGTGGAATTCCCTAGAGGCATGGCACTCATCCACAAATTCTATCAACAAACACATCGACCTGGACCCAATATACCGGCCACTACAGCGGACAGCAAGAACTGACGACCGGAAGAGGCAAAGCCACTATAAATGCTGGAGGAAACATGACAGAAGTGCTTCACAGGAGGCTCCCAAGCACTGAGGATGTCACCTTGACAGGGGACGAAACGTTTGCAACAAAAACTCCCAGCTCGGCGAACAGAACCACAACAACGAGCACCTGAGCTACAAATCTTCTCCCAAAGTTTGGTAGGATAGTTGTTTGGGGGACTTTAACTTTCCAATTATTGACTTGAACGATAGTATTTCCAGTACTTTAGATGGGTCAGTTTTTGTCCATTGTGCGCAGGAGCCTTTCTTGGCAAAGTATGTAGACAGGTCAACAAGGGGCGAGGCCACACTAGATTTGGTACTGGGTAATAACCCCAGCCAGGTATCCGATTTAGAGGTAGGTCAGGACTTTGGTGATAGTAACCGCAATTGGGTTATGTTTACTTTAGTGATGGAGAGGAATAGGTAAATACCGCAGGGCAAAAGTTGTGGCTGGGGAAAAGGCAATTACAATGCAATTAGGCAAGATTTAAGATGCATAGGATAGGGAAGGAAACTGCAAGGTATAGGTACAGTTGAAATGTGGAGCTTATTCAAGGACCAGCTACTACGAGTCCTTGATCGGTATGTACCGGTCAGACAGGAAGGAGGTTGTCGAGCATGGGGGCCTTGGTTTACTAAGCAAGTTGATCCTCTTGTCAAGAGGAAGAAGGCGACTTATATTAGAATGAGATGTGTTGGCTCAGTTAGGGCGCTCGAGAGTTACAAGTTAGCCAGGAAATACCTAAAGAGAGAGCTGAGAAGAGTCAGGAGGGGTAGTGAGAGGTCGTTAGCAGATAGGACCAAGGAAAACTCTAAGGCTTTCTATAGATATGTCAGAAATAAAAGAATGACGAGAGTAAGATTAGAGCCAATCAAACATTTGAAGTGGGAAGTTGTGCGTGGAGTCAGAGGAGATGGGGGATGTGCTAAATGAATACTTTTGTCCATGTTCATACTAGAAAAAGACAATGTGGTCGAGGAGAATACTGAGAGGAAGACTGCTAAACTAGATGGGATTGAGGTGCATGAGGAGGGAGGTGTTAGCAATTCTGGAAAGTGTAAAAATCAGTGAGCCCCCTGGGCCGGATGGGATTTAACCTCTGATTCTCTGGGAAACCAGGGAGGAGATTGTCAGGCCTTTGGCTTTGATCTTTGTCGTCATTGACTGCAAGAATAGTGCCAGAAGGCTCGAGGATAGCAAATGTTGTTCCCTTGTTCAAGAAGGGGAGTAGAGACAACTCTGGAAATGATAGACATGTGAGCCTTACTTCGTTTGTGGGTAAAGTATTGGAAAGGGTTATAAGAGATAGGATTTGTAATCATCTAGGAAGGAAGAAGTTGATTAGGAATAGTCAACACTGTTTTGTGAAGGGTAGGTCGTGCCTCACAAACCCAATTGAGTTCTTTGAGGAGATGACCAAACAGGTAGGTGATAGTATAGCAGTTGATGTCGTGTTCTGGATTTCAGTAAGGCGTTTGATAAGGTTCCCCATGGTAGGGTATTGCACAAAATACAGAGGCATGGGATTAAGGGTGATTTAGCAGTTGGATCAAAAACTGGCTAGCTGAAAGAAGTTAGAGAGTGGTGGTTGATGGGAAATGTTCATCCTGGAGTTCAGTTACTGGTGAGGTACTGCAAAGATCTGTTTTGGGTCTGCTGCTGTTTGTCATTTTTATAAATGACCTGGATGAGGGCAGAAAAGGATGGGTTAGTAAGTTTGCAGATTACACACAGGTTGGTACAGTTGTGGAGAGCGCTGAACGATTTTGTAGGTTACAGAGGGACAGAGATAAATTGCAGAGCTGGGTTGAGAGGTAGCAAATGGAGTTTAATGTGGAAACGTGTGAGGTGATTTACTTTGTAACAGGAATGCAGAGCACTGAGCTAATGGTGAGGTTCTTGGTAGTGTAGATGAGCAGAGAGATCTCAGTGTGCAGGTACATAGATCCTTGAAAATTGCCACCCAGGTTGATAGGGTTACTAAGAAGGCATACAGTGTATTAGCTTTTATTGGTAGAGGGATTGAGTTTCAGAACCATTCGATCATGCTACAGGTGTACAAAACTCTGGTGTGGCCACATTTGGAGTATTGCATACAGTTCTGGTCACCACATTATAGGAATGATATGGAAGCTTTGGAAAGGGTTCAGAGGAGATTTACTAGGATGTTGCCTGATATGAAGGGAAGGTCATCCGAAGAAAGGCTGAGGGACTTGAGGATGTTTTCATTAGAGAGAAGGTTGCAAGGTGACTTAATTGAAACATATAAGACAATCAGAGTGATAGATAGCTTGGGCAGTGAAAACCTTGGATGGCTAGCACGAGGGGACATAGATTTAAATTGAGGGGTGATGGATATAAGACTGATGTCAGAGGTAGATTCTTTACTCAGAGTAGTGGAGCACACTGCCTGAAACAGTAGTTTACTTGCCAACTTAAAAGCCATTTAAATGATCATTGCATAGGCATCTGGATGACAATGGAATAGTGTAGGTTAGATGGGCTTCAGATTGGTTCCACAGGTTGCCGCAACATCGAGGGCTAAAGGGCCTGTACTGTACTGTTATGTTCTGTGTTCTACAGCAGAGAAGACAGAGACTGTGTGAATTTGAGATTAAGGTATTATTTAATAATTGTGTTATTAGAACAGCATGTTAATAGGATTGTATTCAGTTAGGGGAAACAGTAGTCAGTTCGTTAATAGTGTTCTGTTCAGAATATAAGTTGTTATTGGAAGTTAGGAGTTCTCTCACTCAGTTAACTGATTTTAACTGATTATGAGGCAAAGCGAGCTTTTCTGGATGTTTGGTTTTACTTAACTGGAGGGTCCCACCTCTGTGCTGTAGCGCATGCATGTGAATAATGTCATTAAAGGGCAGTACGTAACCAAGGCAAAAGAAGAAGTGAACAATAGAGCTTTGTGACATTCCTTGGGTGACCATCTGAGGCCAAATGAAATCATTGTTGGAGGTATGCAAATAGAGGTGGGAGTGAACGTCGCAAGAGTAGTTTGTGGAATTAGTCAGAGGTCATATGACACCAAGTTAGAGTCCAGCAGGTTTATTTGAAATCACAAACTTTTGAAGTGCTGCTCCTTTGTCATGGTGAAGTTTG
The DNA here is from genome assembly GCF_020745735.1 of Hemiscyllium ocellatum. Classification (NCBI taxonomy): domain Eukaryota; kingdom Metazoa; phylum Chordata; class Chondrichthyes; order Orectolobiformes; family Hemiscylliidae; genus Hemiscyllium; species Hemiscyllium ocellatum. The sequence goes on along the minus strand of NC_083403.1, from coordinate 90,267,653 downwards.
GTGAGATAAAGTGAAGTCAGGAAAGGATTGAATCAAGATAAAGGAACTAAGCAGTTGGTTTAAAAGTTGAAGTTTAAAAATCAATAGCTCTGTAATGTTCTTTTCTTATATTTTCCATGCACATAATGTTAGGATGTGGAAGTCCATAACAGAACTAAATACAATAATTATTCTTTGTTCAACAGTCGAGAGGAACATCACTCCCCATGGGTGTTTCCACATTGGATACCTTTAATGCAGGACTGGAGCTTCCTTTCACAAAGGTAATTCAGATAATTTCATTGTGAAATATATTACATCAAATCACTTCTTTATAAACTTGAACTGGACCCTAGTATGTCAACAAAAAGCTATCAGTGTATAAAATATAACAGTTAAATCACAAAATTCAAATTCAAAGTTAGTTGACAATCCCTTCTTCAACAGTTTTTAATGCCTTTTGTATATTCAATTTACTTTCAGTGCCCGCTCAATCTGTAGATAGATGATCATTGTAAACATTCCATTACCATAGGCAAAAGTGAGGACTGCAGATGCTGGAAACCAGAGTCTAGTGGTGCTGGAAAAGCACAGCAGGTCAGACAGCATCCGAGGAGCAGGAAAATTGACATTTCGGACAAAAGTACTTTATAAGGAATGGAGGCAGGAAGTCTCTGGGGTGGAGAGAAAAATGGGAGGGGGAGTGGTGGGGCTGTGGAGAAGGTGAATGGGGGTGGAGATGGAGGGGATAGGTCAGAGAGGAGGGCGGTGACCCTTAACTTGATAACAATTTATCTGATAAAGGCAATAGTTGCTGTTTCTGTTATCAGTCAAGGTATAGATTATAAGAGTAGGGAGGTAATTTTGGAGCTGTAAAAGAGTTTGGTTCAGTCACAGCTGGAGTATTTATGTTTTTGCATTATAGAAAGGATGTGATTGCAGTGAAGAGAGTGCAAGGGAGACTCTCAATGGTGCTAAGGATATAGGGCTGAAACTATAAAGAGGCTGGATAAGCTTTAGTTGTTTTCTTAGGTTGAGAGGGACCTGATAAAAGTGTATAAGATTCTGAAGGGCATTGGACAGAGTGAATAGAAAGCAGCTGTTCCCCTTACTGAAAGGGTCAGTAATATGGGGACATAATTTTAAGGTAAAAGGAGGTTTAGAGGGGATTTGAAGAAACATTTTTGCAACCAGAGGATGGTCGCGATCTGAAAAGTACTGCTTGGAAGAGTACTTGAAACAGGGAACCTCAAGGCGTTTAAAACATATTTGTATGAACACAGGAATACGTACTAACATTTGAGACCATTGGCCTAGTGCTGGAAAATGAAACCAGTGTAGATTTTGTGTAGCTTTGGCTGTGCAAACTTCTTAGGCCAAAGGGCTTGATTTGTACAATTCTATAATTCTGTTGTAGACTAATGGTTTATAAGGGTGGTTGAAGTCACAGTACCAGAACCCCAAGTGTTGCTGTTGAGTAAATGTGGAGAAAGTGACGACTGCAGATGCTGGAGAGTCTGCCGAAAAGGATGGCGCTGGAAAAGAGCAGCAGGTCAGGCAGTGTCTGAGGTGCAGGACAGTCGATATTTCATACATAAGCCCTTCAAAAGAATGCTGCCCTGTCCTGCTGTGCTTTTCCAGTGCCACCCTTTTTGACTCTGTTGAGTAAATGTCATGAGTAATGTCAATGTCTGTGAAGAAAGAAGCTTTACCTTTGGATTTATCCTCCGAACTACTTTTTGTACGTTGGTTCCAATTTCTATTTTGTACCTCTAACCACATTCCAAGTACCCAACTCACTTTAAAGCTCACAACTTAAAAATGCAAAGGAATAGCAACCAGGTTTATACAATCCATCCTCATAATTTAAACCTTGAAGCCAGTATAATTCTGGTGAACGTGTTGTGCCTGTTCAAAGTTGTTATATACATTCCTGAAGTTGGGGGAGGCAGAATGTAAATAGCTAGCGCAAGATGGGATCTAATCAAGCTCGTATAACTGAAGTATGAACTTTGCTCATTTGGAATTCAAACCACTTTCAGTGAAAGGCATCCTTAAGGAAAATTTGCAAGTTCAGATATGCGTAGGGGAGCTTCTGCTGCTGACCCTGGCAGATTTGGGAAGTAAATATCTGCTCCCAGGAGGACTAGTTCCACCATAGAACACACCATATGGCCTCCTCCTTTAGAGACTGCAATTTCCCTTCCCACGTGGTTAAAGATGCCCTCCAACGCATCTCGTCCACATCCCGCACCTCCACCCTCAGACCCCACCCCTCCAACCGGAACAAGGACAGAATGCCCCTGGTGCTCACCTTGCACCCTACAAACCTTCGCATAAACCAAATCATCCGCCAACATTTCCACCAACTCCAAAAAGACCCCACCACCAGGGATATATTTCCCTTTCCTCCTTCCGCAAAGACCATTCCCTCCGTGACTACCTGGTCAGGTCCATGCCCCCCCCCTACAACCCACCCTCCCATCCTGGCACTTTCCCCTGCGACCGCAGGAACTGTAAAACCTGTGCCCACACCACCTCCCTCACCTCTATCCAAGGTCCTAAAGGAGTCTTCCACATCCATCAAAGTTTTACCTGCACATCCACCAATATCATTTATTGTATCTGTTGCTCCTGATGCAGTCTGTTCTACATTGGGGAGACTGGGCGCCTCCTAGCAGAGCGCTTTAGGGAACATCTCCGAGACACCTGCACCAATCAACCACAGCGCCCCGTGGCCCAACATTTCAACTCCCCCTCCCACTCTGCCGAGGATATGGAGGTCCTGAGCCTCCCTCACTGCCGCTCCCTCACCACCCGACACCTGGAGGAAGAACACCTCATCTTCCACCTCGGAACACTTCAGCCCCAGGGCATCAATGTGGACTTCAACAGCTTCCTCATTTCCCCTTCCCCCACCTCACCCGAATTCCAAACTTCCAGCTCAGCACTGTCCCCATGACTTGTCTGACCTGCCTAGCTCCTTTTCCACCTATCCACTCCACTCTCTCCTCCCTGACCTATCACCTTCATCCCCTCCCCCATTCACCCATTGTACTCTATGCTACTCTCTCCCCACCCCCATCCTCCCCTAGCTTATCTCTCCACGCTTCAGGCTCACTGCCTTTATTCCTCATGAAGGGCTTTTGCCCGAAACGTCGATTTTGCTGCTCGTTGGATGCTGCCTGAACTGCTGTGCTCTTCCAGCACCACTGATCCAGATTTGGGAAGTTACATGCTACGTATGCTGATAAAATATTAAAGAAAAATTATGCATTCCTTAATTTTGTTAATGTTCTTACAACCACTATTTGGCACCAAGAAGTGTCTGACCTGACCAGGTGAATCTATTTTCTGATTGAGAGGAAGAGGCCATGATCTGATTTTGGGAATTCCAAGTGTTTCTTCTGTACCATTTACCTTCTATAAAGTTACAGCACATAAAGAGGTCATTTGGCTTGTCAAGGTCATGGCAACTGCTGCTAGTCCCACTCATATATTGTTTCCACGTAGCCATGCAAGTGTTCTATCTTTAGTTCCAAATGACATGCTTTGTCAAAAAGTTGTTGCTTCCTTTATTTTATGTAAACCCCTTGTAAGTTTGAGCACATTTTTATCAGATCTCCTTTTAGTCTTCTCTAAAGTGAATGACCCCAGCCTCGCAGTCTAACCACGTACTTGAAGTCTGTCATCTCTGAAATCATGTTTGTAAAGCTTTTCTGTTCCCTTTCTAAAACCTTTAGACCATTCTTAAAGTGTCAGGGCTAGAACTAAGATTGAACCAGTCTTTTATAATCAGTCCCTTTGTATTCATGCTCTTTGTCTCTGTTTATAAAATTCGGAATCTCATATGCCTTTTCAACCAATTTATCAACCTGCCCTGCCATCTTCACCAATTTGTAACTATAAAGCCACAGGTTCTGCTCGTGCATCACCAAAAAGCATTAGAAGGTTGAAAGAGTATAACTATTGGGAAAGTTTGAGTTCGTTTATCTTGAAAGGAGAAGAGACCTAATGGAGGTAATGTGTTTAAGTTAGATGAATAACAGAGATAAATAAATGAGGAAGAAAGGAATTGAATGACATCTTGATCAGTTTGGGTAAAATGAAATAGAGGGAAGCTCATACGGACAATCACTACTGGTAAAAGCCTGTTGTGTGGATCGTCATTTAAGAGTGCTAGAATCTTTTTTAATTCTGTGCATTTGAGCAACTAGGCTCTGTATGGGTAAAAATTGGCTGTCATATATTATCTGCACTGCTTTGTTCGTTTAGTGAGAAAGACAGCATAATTTGATAGCTACCTAAGTGTTTATGTTTTTGTCTTGATGTGAATTGCAGGAAAATCTAGAACAAAGAGTCATAGCTTGAAAATAAGGTGGTGCCCATTTAAAAAAAGAGAGAGGACATATTTCTTTCTAAGGGTTGAGTGTCTTTGGAATTCCCTTCCTCAAAAGGCAGTGGACACATATTCTTTAAATATTTGTAATGCAGAGCAGATAGATTCTTGATTACAAAGGAGATGAAAAAAATGACAGCAGGCTGGAAGGACCAAGTAGTGTACTCTGTTCCCTGTTCGTGTGTTAGTGAGTGAAGCAGCTGTATGTTTATTAACAATTCTATCATCTAATATTATATCACCCACTGTTTGCTGAAAGCAATATCAAAATATGAGTCACCTATTTAATTCCATCACATTCCTTATACAGTGCGATAAAATGATCCATATAGTTGTGCTTGGTCAAAACTTATAAAAACTCAATTCATGTTCTTTTAGTGAATCACTTAGATATTTGCCCAATGAAGGAATCTCACCATTGTTTAAAGTTAGAAGGGAAGGTCTTCGAGAAAACTCTGTAATTCAGAGACTGAGAAGGTAAGACAAATTTTCATTAACTAAGCAACAATGCTCATTTACTTAATGTAAAATTAAAATACTGCACTTGCTGGAAATCTAAAATAAAACAGAATATGCTGGAAGAACTTGGAAGGTCTAACAATATATCCAGAGAGAGCAGCAGCATTAATTTTTAAGGTGTTTTGAATCTGAAAAGTCATAATTTTCCGAGGGATGAATACATCCCTAAAATATGTCCATTCTGAAGAAGGGTTGCTGGGCTCCAAATGTTAACTCTGCTTTCTGTCCACAAATGCTGCCAGACCTGCTGGGTGTCTCCAACAATTCTGGTTTTTGTGTCAGATTCCAACATCCATAATTTTTTTGTTTTAGTTTTATGTCTGTTTTACTCCAGTTCCTGCTACCAACAAAACAATTGGCAGAAGCATGAATTACATATTACTTTCTTGTCAGAAATGATCTGTAAACTTTTATAAATAAGTTGCCTCACCTTTGGTTGAAGATCTCAAGAAACTCCATGTAGCTTTCCAGAGTTTCTTATAATCTTTCACCATATCCTCAGTGAATATTGGGCAAACCCCTGAGGTAATTCCCTGGTGACGATAAACATTAATTATAACTACATTGGCTTGAGTAACTCTGTGCAGACATAACATCTATTTCATGTAGCAGATTGATTCTTGAGTCAGTGGGACAATTGACTAAAATCACGTACACCAAAGAAAGATTTAGCACGATACCTGATGCAGCCCCTTCCCTCAGATGTTCCTTTTTTTAAAAAAGCCTTTTCATGGGATCATATCGCAGACAAGCCCAGAATTTATTGTCCATCCTTAATTGCCCTTCAACTGATTTCCTTGCTCAGCTGTTTCAGAGGGCAGTTAAGAGTCAACCATAATATTGGAGATTGGAAGCCATAGGCCATACTAGGTAAGGCTGGCAGGTTTCCTTGCCTGAAAGACATTTTGTGAACTGGATAGGTTTTTGCACGTGTCAGTGATAGTTTTATTGTTACCATTAGTTAGACTCGTTTTCAATTCTGGATTTTATTAAATATATTTAATCGAATGAATGGACTGATTTGAACTGATGCCCTCAGAGTATTACTTCAAACCTTGAGATCATCAATTTAGCAATGTTACTGCTATGCTGACATTTTAATGTTGCAGATCTTCAACAAATAAAGAAATTTAAGATGGCTGGCTAGATATCCTATATGTGTTAAATTTATAAAGTGAAGTATTAAAAAAAGGGAGAAAATGTTTGATTATACCCCTTGGAACGTTTTTCTAAGTTAAAGCTACTATAAAAATGAAAGTTGTTGTATTAAACTGAATGCAAATAAAATAAGCAAAAGTGTTGCCTTTACTCTTTAGTATTGTTGTCGTCACTTTGGCCCATTGATGTTGACATGCATTCTATTTAGAAGCATATGCTTTATTGATAATGCTTGTTATGATGAGAGAGAGGAGCAGGAATTTAATCCTGATTTAATAGGTTATGTTCGGGTACTGTAGATATTTCTCATTTTGCAGATTCCAGTCACTACCTGCTCATAAGGATCGCTGGGATATAAACTTCTTTGTAGGTGGTCCTGTATGGTGTATGGAGTGGTGCCCAACCCCAGAGGGTTCAGCTGCTTGTCAGTATGCAGCTATTTATTGCAATAAAAGAATGGATGATAGGCATAAACTGATGGAGCAGTATGCAGAGCCAACATTACTTCAGATTTGGCAACTGGGAGACCTCCAACAGGAGCACTGGTGAGAAGAAAGAAATTTTAAAAATCCAAAACTTTTTGTGGATTCTTTGTGGAAACAAAACTTTTGTTTGTAATTTATATAAATGATAAATTTAGATGAGAATATAGAAGGCATCATCACTAAGTTTGCAGACTATACCAAAATTGGTGGCAAAATAGATAGTGAAGAAGGTTTTCTAAGAGTACAAAGGGATCTTGATCAAATGGGTCAATGGGCTAAAAAATAGTAGATGGAGTTCAATCTGGATAAATGTGAGGTATTACATTCTGGTAAACAAGGCTAGGGCTTATACCATGGTAAGGCCTTGGGCAGTATTATAGAACTGAGACCAAGGGTGCAGATACATAATTCTTTAAAGTTTGCATCACAAGTAGACAGGGTGCTTAAAAAGGGGTTTAGTACCTTTGCCTTCATTGCTCAGTTCTTTGAGTAAAGCAGTTGGAAAGTCAAGTAGAGGTTATGCAGGACATTGGTGGGGTCTGTTCTGGAGTAGTGTCCAGTTCTGATCACCCAGTTATAGTAAGAATACTATTACGCTGGAGAGGGTTCAGAAGAGATTTGCCAGGTATGGAAGGTTTGACTTGTAAAGAATGGCTCAACAGGCTGGGGTGTGTATGTTGAGAAGCGACCTTATTGATCAAATAAGGCGGGTTATAATTAGATTCTGGATCAATGGTGCTGGAAGAGCACAGCAGTTCAGGCAGCATCCAACGAGCAGCGGAATCGACGTTTCGGGCAAAAGCCCTTCATCAGGAATAAAGACAGTGAGCTGGAAGCATGGAGAGATAAGCTAGAGGGTGGGGTGGAGAGAGAGTAGCATAGAGTACAATGGGTGAGTGGGGGAGGAGATGAAGGTGATAGGTCGAGGAGGAGAGGGTGGAATGGATAGGTGGAAAAGAAGATAGACAGGTCGGACAAGTCATGGGAAGAGTGCTGAACTGGAAGTTTGAAACTAGGATGAGATGGGGGAAGGGGAAATGAGGAAGCTGTTGAAGTCCACATTGATGCCCTGGGGTTAAAGTGTTCCGAGGCGGAAGATGAGGCGTCTGGTGGTGAGGGAGCGGCGGTGAAGGAGGCCCAGGACCTCCATGTCCTCGGCAGAGTGGGAGGGGGAGTTGAAATGTTGGGCCACGGGGCTGTGTGGTTGATTGGTGTGGGTATCTCAGAGATGTTCCCTAAAGCGCTCTGCTAGGAGGCGCCCAGTCTCCCCAATGTAGAGTAGACTGCATCGGGAGCAACAGATACAATAAATGATATTAGTGGATGTGCAGGTAAAACTTTGATGGATGTGGAAGGCTCCTTTAGGGCCTTGGGTAGAGGTGAGGGCGGCGGTATGGGCACAGGTTTTACAGTTCCTGCGGTCGCAGGGGAAAGTGCCAGGATGGGAGGGTGGGTTGTAGGGGGGGGGCGTGGACCTGACCAGGTAGTCACGGAGGGAACGGTCTTTGCGGAAGGCAGAAAGGAGTGGGGAGGGAAATATATCCCTGGTGGTGGGGTCTTTTTGGAGGTGGCGGAAATGTCGGCGGATGATTTGGTTTATGCGAAGGTTGGTAGGGTGGAAGGTGAGCACCAAGGGTGTTCTGTCCTTGTTACGGTTGAAGGGGTGTGGTCTGAGGGTGGAGGTGCGGGATCTGGACGAGATGTGTTGGAGGGCATCTTTAACCATGTGGGAAGGGAAATTGTGGTCTCTAAAGAAGGAGGCCATCTGGTGTGTTCTATGGTGGAATTGGTCCTCCTGGGAGCAGATACGGCGGAGGCGGAGGAATTGGGAATATGGGATGGCATATTTGCAAGAGATAGGGTGGGAAGAGGTGTAATCCAAGTAGCTGTGGGAGTCGGTGGGTTTGTAAAAAATGTCAGTGTCAAGTCGGTCATCATTAATGGAGATGGAGAGGTCCAGGAAGGGGACGGAGGTGTCAGAGATGGTCCAGGTAAATTTAAGGTCAGGGTGGAATGTGTTGGTGAAGTTGATGAATTGCTCAACCTCCTCGCGGGAGCACGAGATGGCGCCAATGCAGTCATCAATGTAGCAGAGGAAGAGGTGGGGAGTGGTGCCGGTGTAATCACGGAAAATCATCTGTTCTAAATTAGAGTTAATGGTTGTTGTCTTTTCCCTAGAATGGGTATTTCAAGACTCGGGCATAGTTTTAAGATGAGGGGAGAAACATTTTAAAAAGACATGCGCAAATGTTTTACATAGAGGGTGGTTCGCGTGTGGAACGAACTTCGAGGAAGTGGTGGATGTGGGTACATTTACAATGTTTAAAACTTATTTGGTTAAGTATGTGAATATGAAAGATTTGGAGATATGGCCAGGAGCAGGCAGATGGAACTAGTTTACTTTGGGATTATGTTCAGCGTGGACTAAATGGATTAGATTAGATTAGATTCCCTATAGTGTGGAAACCAGCCCTTCGGCCCAACAAGTCCACACCGACCCAGTGAAGAGTAACCTACCATTTCTCTCTGATTAATGCACCTAACACTTTGGGCAATTTTTTTTTTATTAGCATGGCAAATTCACCTGACCTGCATGTCTTTGGATCGAAGGGTCTGTTGCCATGCTTTTGGATTATGACTAATTAATTGAAAATATTCATTTTCAATATATTTTCAATCATGATTGTTAGCATAGTTAAAAGCATTAAAACACTTCAAATGTCTGCAGAGCCAATTATTAGCCATACAATTTATTTAAAAAATGTATATACTTGTGTATAGGTTGATCTCATGTATAAGTCGACCACTTATTTTGGCCCAGAAATCTTGTATTTTCCATATATCTGGTGTATAAGTCAACCCTACTGTGTCATTTTATAAATCTCTTACGAAGGAACCCGTGTTTTCCTATTAATTTACTTTGCTGAAGTTGCATTGATTTTTCACAAAATATGTGGGCGGCACGGTGGCACAGTGGTTAGCACTGCTGCCTCATAGCGCCTGTAGACCCGGGTTCAATTCCCGACTCAGGCGACTGACTGTGTGGAGTTTGCACGTTCTCCCCGTGTCTGCGTGGGTTTCCTCCGGGTGCTCTGGTTTCCTCCCACAGTCACAAAGATGTGCAGGTCAGGTGAATTGGCCAAGCTAAATTGCCCATAGTGTTAGGTAAGGGGTAAATGTAGGGGTATGGGTGGGTTGCGCTTCGGCGGGTCGGAGTGGACTTGTTGGGCCGAAGGGCCTGTTTCCACACTGTAAGTCTAATCTAATCTGCTTAATAAAGAAAATAAATCGTGCTCCCATTAACACATTTAAATGAAATTGTATTCATTCTTAACTCTACTTACTGAATTTGGTTTACTACAGCACGTTTTGATTCATTCATTTTTTCAGACCAGTACTAAGTCTATCGTTACTTATTGTACTTTGTTCACTATACATCCAAATGTTAATATCGTTAAAAAGTTAATCACTTTAGTTGTGCCATTATATCTGAATGAAAGTGAGAGGTATTAGCTACATACCAGTATATCATTAATTCTTTATTTCATTATATTGCTTTTTTACTGTTCCAAAGCAATATGAGGAATAACATTAAATTCAGTCATGTAGAAAATTTTACGGGATACATTGTGCCTCTTTTATATTTCAATTTTGTATTAATCAGAATTGGTGTAATTATTCTGAGTTAATTTACGATTAGTGCTTTCTTTAGAATAATAGTGTGGGTGTGCAGTTTAAATTCAAAGTTTGTGAGAAGATTTGTAGCTTGGGTGCTTGTTGTTGTGGTTGTGTTCGCTGAGCTGGGAATTCGTGTTGCAGACGTTTCATCCCCTGTATAGGTGACATCCTCGGTGCTTGGGAGCCTCCTGTGAAGTGCTTCTGTGATGTTTCCTCTGGCATTTATAGTGGTTTGTCTCTGCCGCTTCCAGTTGTCAGTTCCAGCTGTCCGCTGCAGTGGCCGGTATATTGGGTCCAGGTCGATGTGTTTGTTGATAGAATCTATGGATGAGTGCCATCAATAGGATAAACGATACACTGAGGAACCTGCAGAAAAATGGACAGATAGCCAGGTTTGACCTACAGAGAATGAAACCTGAAAGCAACACTACTCCCAGATTCTATGGACGACCTAAAGTGCACAAATCAGACATCCCACTCAGACCCATCGTATTGCTGCCAGGGACACCATCACACAAACTGGCTAAAGAACTACAACAGAAACTGAAACACCTGATCAGCGGATCCAACACACTTTACAGTCAACACAGGAATCCTTGGACATCATCAGAAATATATATATATATAGACAAGGAAGAAACTATGGTCTCATTCGATGTAACCGCGCTGTACACCTCTATCCCTGGCCAGAGAAACAATAGCCAATTTGCTGGACGTACAGAACAGACAACAAGACGGGAACCTATCAACAAAGACTGCTTACTCAGACAACTGGACCTGTGCCTCACAACACACTTCACATTCAACAACCAAATATATGAACAAATCAACAGCACACCATGGGCTCACCCATCTCTGGACTCATAGCAGAAGCTGTAATGCAAAGATTAGAACAAACAGTCTTACCGCAAATTCAACCCAAACTCTGGGTCAGGTATGTAGATGACACCTCTGTAATAATTAAAAACACAGAAAACACAAACTGGATCATCAACGCCACACTTACAGAAATCCGATTCACTAGAGTGGAAGAAAAGGACAACCAACTCCCATTCCTAGACGTGATGGTACAGAGAGCATTGAACGGAGGATTCACCACAAATGTATACAGGAAAACCACACACACAGACCAAGTCCTGAACTACGAAAGCAACCACCCCAACACACACAAGAAGTTGTATCAAGACACTGTTCAAAAGGGCCACAACACACTGCAGCACACCAGAACTGCAAAAAGAGGAAGAAGAACACCTCTACAATGTATTCGCCAAAAACGGATACCCCCGCAATTTCATCAACAGATGCCTAAGGGAAAGACAACGGAATGAGGATATGCCACAACCCAAAGGATTAGCCACATTACCATATATCAAGAACATTTCTGAACTGACAGCCAGACTACTACGACCACTAGGACTCATAACAGCACACAAACCAACAGCCACTCTCGGACAACTCACCAGGACAAAGGACGCGATACCCAGCATGAGCAAAACCAACCAAAATCCCATGCAAGGACTGCACGAAACACTACATAGGACAAACAAGGAGACAGCTAACAATTCTTATCCATGAACACCAACTAGCCACGAAACGACATGACCAGCTATCCTTAGTAGCCACACACGCAGATGACCAGCAACGTAAGTTCAACTGGGACAACACTACTATTATAGGACAAGATCTTCGAGTAAAAAATGAGGTCTGCAGATGCTGGAGATCACAGCTGCAAATGTGTTGCTGGTCAAAGCACAGCAGGTTAGGCAGCATCTCAGGAATAGAGAATTCGACGTTTCGAGCATAAGCCCTTCATCAGGAATTCTTATGCTCGAAACGTCGAATTCTCTATTCCTGAGATGCTGCCTAACCTGCTGTGCTTTGACCAGCAACACATTTGCAGCTATTATAGGACAAGCCAAACAGAGAACAGCCAGGGAATTCCTAGAGGCATGGCACTCATCCACAGATTCTATCAACAAACACGTCGATCTGGACTGCAGCAGACAGCTGGAACTGACAATCGGAAGCGGCAGAGACAAACCGTTATAAATGCCGGAGGAAACATCACAGAAACGCTTCACAGGAGGCTCCCAAGCACTGAGGATGTCACCTAGACGGGGCGAAACATCTGCAACACAAATTCCCAGCTTGGCGAACAGAACCACGACAGCAGTTTAAGTTTCATTTCTTCAATTTGAGCACAGTTTGTTGAGTAACCCCCCTTCTCCCCAAATTCAGTGCTAGGCTACGAACCTCCAGTGCCTTCCATCAGCACGGCCCTGTGCAAAGCACGGCGGGGAGGCAGTGCCAGTCACCTGTCTCTAATGACGTCACTGCCCACCAATCAGAACACCTGCCTGCTTGATAGGCAGACCACAGGTCAATCAGAGCTGCAGCCTGTAGGCAAAGAAACCATCCACCTGACCGTTATAGAGAAATTGGAACTCTGTGTTACTGTATCAGAGAATGTGGCAAATTCAGGAAAATTTGTGTTCCTGACTCAGACCTGGCAGGAAGATGGACAGTAGAAGATTAGGATTCAGCAACTATTTAGGATTCTTCTTTATCTGGGATTAGTTGTGTGATCAAACTGACTTCTGCTAATATGGTATTTTGAACGGCAGCATGAATTTCAATTCCTTCAAAAACAATACTTGGTGCATAAGTCAATCCCCTAATTTCAGCTTTAAAAAAACAACCTTCAAAACCACAGTCCAAAGATGTGCAGGTCAGGTGAATTGGCCATGCTAAATTGCCCATTAGTCAGGTAAACATAGGGTCGGGAAATGGGTCTGGGTGGGTTGCTCTGTGGACTTGTTGGGCCAAATGGCCTGTTTCCATACTATAGGGAATCTAATCTTAAAAAAAATTCGACCTCTGCACAAGTATATAATAGTTAATAAATAAATGCAATTTTCACATCCGGATATTTCAGCCAATCAGAATTGAATTCGTGTTGAATATTTAAAAAGAAAATTAAAATTTGACCATAGCAAGAAGAAGACATACATAGTTATAAAGCTTGCACTGAGCAATAGAAGACAATTTGTTTTGCTCTGTACTCATCAGGAAAGGGATCACAAAAATCAAAATTACCAAGCAATAGGAGCAGCATGGTGGCTCTGTGGTATAGCACTGTGGCCTCACAGCACCAGGGTCCCAGGTTTGATTCCAGCCTTGGATGGCTGGCTGTGTGGAGTTTGCACATTCTCCCCGTGTCTGTGTTGATTTCCTCCCACAGTCCAAAGATGTGCAGGTCAGGTGAATTGGCCATGCTAAATTGTGCATAGTTGTTAGGTGCATTAGTGGGAGGGGATGGGGGGTGTTACGCTTCGGAGGGTCGGTGTGGACTTATTGGCCCGAAGGGCCTGTTTCCACACTGTAGGGAATCTAAGGTGCGGCATGGTGGTTCAGTGGTTAGCCGGGGACCCGGGTTCAATTCCTGCCTCGGGCAACTGTCCGTGTGGAGTTTGCCCATTCTCCCCATGTTTCCTCCAGGTACTCCAGTTTCCTCCCACAGTCCGAAGATGTGCAGGTCAGGTGAATTGGCCATGCTAAATTGCCCGCAGTGTCAGGGTAAATGTAGGGGGAATGGGTCTGGGTGGGTTGCTCTTCGGAGGGTCGGTGTGGACTTGTTGGGCCGAAGGGCCTGTCAGGAATGTAATAGTTGAGAGAGTTAGGCAAAGGTTCTGTCATTGAAAATATTTCACCTAGAGGAGACAGACAGAAGCACAGGTAAAGGGTTGGAGCAATGGTGAATTAGGGACTGAGGCAAACGATATTGTGAAATTGGAGGTAAACGGTCTTGGTAATCAGTAAGCTTTGGAGTTTGCAATTTTTTTTTGTCAGTCAGGATTTTATGCATGATTCAGTCTGAACTAATAGCTGGTATATTGAATCAATAAAATCAGACAGGAGGTTCTGATAGGGAAAGAAACCAATGGTTTTAGTTTTCAGTAGAGCTGATCAAATATTATTGTTGGTATTTAATTGTCTTGGCAGAAGGGGCCTGTCTAGCTGGACAGCCTTTGACAACACCTTTGCTGTCATTCCAAACCCCAAAATGATTGAGTCCTAATGAGGCATTTGTCTGGTTGACATTGGGATTTTATCCTGGTCACTGGGTATTATGCTCTGCAAGCTGTTGACCAATCAGTGAGAGAGAGAGAAAACAGTGACTCCTGCTGGTAATACAGGAGGCTCAGGAATGTCATTGGAGCCTGGAATGCAGGAATGTCAGTAAGGCAAGCTTGTCAAATTCATGATTAGGGTGTTGGACTGGGGTGTACAAAGTTAAAAATCTCTCAACACCAGGTTATAGTCTCAACAGGTTTAATTGGAAGCACACCAGCTTTTGGAGCGACGCTCCTTCATCAGGTGATAGTGGAGGGTGCGATCGTAACACAGAATTCATAGCAAAAATTTGCAGTGTGATGTAATTGAAATTATACATTGAAAAATGGATTGTCTGTTAAGCCTTTCATCTATTAGAATACAGTGATAGTTTCGCTTCTTTCATGTGTTAAAAGTTGCATTCTCAGGTTAGCTGTTAACAATGGTGATAGCTAGACAATATGTTGAAGGTGTTAGCCCCCTGTGTTCTCTGTCTATGACCTGATGTTTAGATTGATTCTAATCTGAAAAGTGAGATAACAGAGTTTTACATAAATTCATGCAGTTGTTGAGCTCAAAGTTCTACATGAATGTGTGCAGTTTTTGAGCAAAGTGCAAAGTAACTCTGCAAGTACAAATTCATCCCATAAAACATGTGTGTGCATGTGGGTCTTTGTGTGTGCGTGTCTGTCTGAGGTAGGGGTTGTGAGTGTGAGAAAGTGTGTGTGTGTGTGTGTTGAGTGCAGAGTGTCTTAAGTCTGTGAGGGGGTGCATGTGTGAATATGGGGGTGTGTGTGGTTGTGTGTGCGTCTGTGTGTACCTGTGTCCGTGTGTATGTGAGTGTGTGTGGTGCAATGGTGATCACCTGATCACCATTGCACTGCGCGCACACACAGATATTCCTGCACACACACACACACTCTCACATACACACGGACACAGGTACACACAGACGCGTACACAGACACTCACATGCACCCCTCACAGACTTAAGACACTCTCTCTCTCTCTCTCTCTCACGCAGACACTCTCACGCACAATTTATCATGCTCACAACCCCCACGACAGACAAACAGACACACGCACACGCACACGCACACGCACACGCACGCACACACACACACACCTCCTTTCAGTTCCATGGGCATAAAATACTACGTTGGATGATGTCCATGGGTGATTATTTATGAGCGTCAGTTGGTTTCTGGGCAAAGCCCCATCCCCCTCAAGCATATATGTACATGTGCGTGTGTAAAATCTCACCACCACACTCACACACAGATATACACATCCCTCCCCCCAGAATGATTACAGTACAGGATCCCCACCCTATATCCTCTCATCTCACTATATCAGTCCCTTGTCTCTTGGTTGATGTGGGAAATGTGAATTTTACTGTGTCTTTGTTCTATTTCTTTTGTAATAAATTCCTGATTTTGTTTTGCATAGTATCAAAGCTCATGCAGCCTGTATTTGTATATTGAAAAAATGAAGTAATTGTAACTTCTTGCTGTATGTATAGCCCTCAAGTGAATGCTGCTTTAGCTTATGGTATTGCCACAGAGTACGGTTGCATTTGGGATATGAAGTGGTGTCCCAGTGGTGCATGGGAACTGCCAGAAACCACTAGAAAGGTAATCTACCTGCTTAGTTAAAATTATTTACTTATAAGTGACTCTTTTTCAAAAGAGACATTTGAAGACTAATCAATGAATTTGACATTTGTTTGAAAAGATTATGGGAATATTGTTGTTTGTCTTACTCTTATGAAATTTTGAATTGTCTTGAGGGAAAACTGGCCTTGTTTCCCAAGTAAATGTACACATTCAAATGTTTTAATCAAATATATTTCTGTTGTGGAAGTATTTTTATAATGTTAGTCTGTTCTTGAGTCTGCTCTTTCATTCACTAAGATCATGACTTCTATGTATACTTAACATTACTTTCTTCTTTTCCTCCCTTTTTCCCATAAACCATCAAAAACCCATACATCAAAAATGTGTCTAATAAAGAACTTGAATTCAGTCCTTCACATTCACTGCTTCATAATTAGCGATACTTTAGTAATATAAAGATATCCGACAAGATATTTGATAAAGCGATAAAATAAATGACAATATAACCTTGAATCAGCAAGCAATGTTGACCAGATTGTTTATGCAGCTGCATTTGGAATAGAAGTATAGAGCTGGATTTTACATGCCTGCAACTAGTATGCTTTCAATGTGGGGAGCAAGTGAAAAAATCCACCACCTCCCTCCCCATTCCTGAACTAACCCCTATTCAATACCAGCTAGGCAGTCACTAAAATTGACAGCTTACATGCTATACTTAATTAATTAAGGGTGAATTAGGCTTTGAGCAGACCTGATGATCAGAATTATGCACTGCTCAAACCCATTACTAAGCTTGCCATGACGAGTGGAACTGCTAGCCAATCTGTTTAGCCAGCAGTTCCTGAGAGTGGGGCTTCCTCTTGCTGAGGGGCAGAAGTCCCCCTGTTTTTTTAAAATTATAGCTGATATCACCTTCTCAGGGGAGACCAACCATGACCTTTTTTTTAGATTAGACTTACAGTGTAGAAACAGGCCCTTCGGCCCAACAAGTCCACACCGACCCGCCGAAGCGAAACCCACCCATACCCCTACATTTACCCCTTACCTAACACTAGGGGCAATTTAGCATGGCCAATTCACCTGACCCGCACATCTTTGGACTGTGGGAGGAAACCGGAGCACCCGGAGGAAACCCACGCTGACACGGGGAGAACGTGCAAACTCCACGCAGTCAGTCGCCTGAGTCGGGAATTGAACCCGGGTCTCTGGAGCTGTGACGCAGCAGTGCTAACCACTGTGCCACCGTGCCGCCCATGATTGAATAGCAGGGCAGACTTGAGGGGTTGAATGTATAATCTGTTCCTCCTGTTTCTTACGCTGTGGCTGTGACGCTGCACAGTTAATCAGTGCATTAACTTCTAGCTGGCCTTCTTTCAGAGGGGTGAGCAGTCGAGCCCTCCTGTAACGTGCAGTCCATGGGATGTTTCCATTCCTCCAAAATCACAGGCCAAGCTTAATGCTGAAAATGCTGAAAACACATTTTCAGCTCTGATCTCCAGCATCTGCAGTCCTCATTTTCTCCTCGAAGATTTTTTCTCGGCCAAGCTTAATGCCTTATTCAAAGGCTCCCATGTTTGGGTACCCACAATTTTCTGGTTCAGCCAAGAATGTGCTATTACTAAGTTTAAAAACTGCCACAATGAGTGCAGTGTTAAAGCTTTATTGATTTTTATCTGTTGTATTTTTTTGTCCAGATTCCTCAGATGGCGAGGCTTGGTGTGCTAGCAGCTGCATTTTCCAGTGGAAAGGTTGTCGTTTACAGTTTACCACACCCCGAGTGTCTAAATATGTACAAAACGAAGTGTTCAAAAGGCAGGTGATTAGCAAACACTAGTTGTGATTTATATTTGCAGTATGACATTCGTTATTTTCATGCACAAGTGGATATTCCTTCTCACCATGATAGTGAGATATTGTTGTTTTGGTGGAGAATTTAATAATCGCTACTTCCTAAGGAGAATAGTCCTTTAAATGGTTATATTTGTGAAGAATTGTTTTGAGATGTGAAACATAAATAATTGATAAACAGTATATTTGAAATTAGTTTATATTTTCTAGTTGTCATGTAGGTACATAGTTCCTAGACGGCTGAGGTACAAAGTAGACGGGATAGTGAAGAAGGCATTTGGTACAATGCCTTTATTCGTGAGTGCACTGCGTGTTGGAGTTGGGCTGTCATTTTGCAGCTATATAGGACATTGGTTAGGCCACTTTTGGAATACTGCATTTGATTCTGGTCTCTCTGCTATCACAAAGATATTGTGAAACTTGAAAGGTTTCAGAAAAGATTTACAAGGATGTTGCTGGGATTGAAGGATTTGAACTATAGGGTGAGGCTGAATAAGCTACGGCTATTTTCCCTGGAGGGTCAGAGGCTAAGGGGTGACAATAGACAATAGGTGCAGGAGTAGGCCATTCAGCCCTTCGAGCCTGCACCGCCATTCAATATGATCATGGCTGATCATTCCTAATCAGTATCCGCTTCCTGCCTTATCTCCATAACCCTTGATTCCACTATGTTTGAGAGCTCTATCCAACTCTTTCTTAAATGAATCCAGAGACTGGGCCTCCACTGCCCTCTGGGGCAGAGCATTCCACATAGCCACCATTCTCTGGGTGAAGAAGTTTCTCCTCATCTCTGTCCTAAATTGTCTACCCCGTATTTTTAAGCTGTGTCCTCTGGTTCGGCACTCACCCATCAGCGGAAACATGTTTCCTGCTGCCAGAGTGTCCAATCCTTTCATAATCTTATGTCTCAATCAGATCCCCTCTCAGTCTTCTAAACTCAAGGGTACACAAGCCCAGTCGCTTCTGTCTTTCAGTGTAAGGTAATCCCTCCATTCCAGGAATTGCCCTCATGAACCTACACTGCACTCCCTCAATAGCCCGAATGTCTTTCCTCAAATTTGGAGACCAGAACTGCACACAGTACTCCAGGTGTGGTCTTACCAGGGCCCTGTACAGCTGCAGAAGCACCTCTTTGCTTCTATACTCAATTCCTCTTGTTATGAAGGCCAGCATGCTGTTAGCCGCCTTCACTACCTGCTGTACCTGCATGCTTGCCTTCATTGACTGGTGTACAAGAACACCCAGATCTCTCTGTACTGCCCCTTTACCTAAATTAATTCCATTTAGGTAGTAATCTGCCTTCCTGTTCTTGCCACCAAAGTGGATAACCATACATTTATCCACATTAAACTGCATCTCCCATGCATCTGCCCACTCACCTAACTTGTCCAGGTCACCCTGTGTAATCTCCTAACATCCTCATCACATTTCACCCTGCCATCCAGCTTTGTATCATCAGCAAATTTGCTAATGTTATTGCTGATACGATCTTCTTTATCATTAACATATATTGTAAAAAGCTGCGGTCCCAGCACGGATCCCTGCGGTACCCCACTGGTCACTGCCTGCCATTCCGAAATGGAGCCGTTTATCACTACTCTTTGCTTCCTGTCAGCCAACCAATTTTCGATCCAATCTAGTACTTTGCCCCCAATACCATGCGCCCTAAGTTTACTCACTGGATCTCCCTCACCCATCTTCAGAGTTACAACCTCAAAAAATTCAAGAAGATTAGTCAAGCATGATTTCCCCTTCATAAAGGGCCAGTAGCCACTGGGCCAGTAGCAGTGGTGGATTCTCCCTCTTTATGGTCATTTAAGCGGGCATTGGATAAGCATATGGAGGTTATTGGGCTAGTGTAGGTTAGGTAGACTTTGGTCGGCGCAACATCGAGGGCTGAAGGGCCTGTACTGCGCTGTATTTTTCTATGTTCTATGTTCTATGTTCTATAAATCCATGCTGACTCTGTCCTATCCTGTTACTACTATCCAGATGTGCCGTAATTTCATCCTTTATAATAGACTCCAGCATCTTCCCCACCACGGAGGTCAGACTAACTGGTCTATAATTTCCTGCTTTCTCTCTCCCACCTTTTTTGAAAAGTGGTATAACATTAGCCACCCTCCAATCCTCAGGAACCGACCCCGAATCTATCGAACTCTGGAAAATAATCACCGCGAAAATAAGCATCCACGATTTTCCGAGCCACCTCCTTCAGTACCCTGGGGTGTAGACCATCAGGCCCCGGAGACTTATCAACCTTCAGACCTAACAGTCTCTCCAACACCAAATCCTGGCAAATATAGATTTCCCTTAAGTTCAGGTCCTTCAGCCACTGTTACCTCAGGGAGATTGCTTGTGTCTTCCCCAGTGAACACAGATCTGAAGTACCCATTTAATTCTTCTGCCATTTCTTTGTTCCCTGTAATATATTCCCCTGTTTCTGTCTTCAAGGGCCCAAGTTTAGTCCTAACCATTTTTTTGCCTTGCACATACTTAAAAAAGCTTTTACTATCCTACTTTATATTATTGGCCAGTTTACCTTCGTACCTCATTTTTCCTCTGCGTATTTCCTTCTTAGTAATCCTCTGTTGTTCTTTAAAAGCTTCCCAGTCCTCTGTTTTCCCACTTATCTTTGTTATGTTATACTTTTTCTCTTTTAGCTTTATATGTTTCTTAACTTCCCTCGTCAGCCACGGCTGCCCATGCTTCCTCCTGGGATCTTTCTTCCTTTTAGGAATGAAGTGATCCTGCAACTTCTGCATTATACGCAGAAATATCCGCCATTGTTCCTCCACAGTCATCCCTGCTAAGGTATTGCACCACTGAACTTTGGCCAGCTCCTCCCTAATAGCTCCATAGTTCCCTTTATTCAACAGAAGTACTGTCATTTCTGACTGTATCCTCTCCCTCTCAAATTGCAGATTGAAGCTTAATGTATTATGGTCACTACTTCCCAATGCTCCTTCACTTCGAGGTCTCTGACCAATTCTGGTTCGTTACACAATACTAGATCCAGAATTGCCTTCTCCCTGGTTGGCTCCAGCACCAGCTGCTCTAAGAATCCATCTGAGGCACTCCACAAAGTCTCTTTCTTGAGGTCCAATACCATCCTGATTCTCCCAGTCTACCTGCATGTTAAAATCCCCCATAACAACTGTAGTAACATCTTTACCACAGGCCAATTTCAGCTCCTGATTCAACTTACATCCGACATCCAGACAACTGTTTGGGGGCCTGTAGATGATCCCAAGAGGCTCTTTTTACCCTTAGTATTTCGCAGCTCTATCCACACTGACTCTACATCCCCTGGCTCTAGGTCCCCCCGCGCAAGGGACTGAATATCCTCCCTTACCAACAAGGCCACCCCACCCCCTCTGCCCATCAGACCTGATAGAGGTTTATAAAATTATGAAGGGCATGGATGGGGTGAGCCCAGAACTAGAGGGCGTAGGTTTTTGGTGAGAGGGGAAGGATATTAAAAAGAGGCAACCTTTTGAAGCAGTGAGTCATGCATGTATGGAATGAGCTGCCAGAGGAAGTGTGGAGGCTGGTACAATTACATCTGGATGTTGTTAAAGTCACGTGGATGGGTACATGAATAGGAAGGGTTTAGAGAAGTATGGGCCAAATGCTGGCAAATGGATATCTGGTTGGCATGGATGAATTGGACTGAAGGGTGTGTTTCTATGCTGTACAACATTATAAATATAAATAATGAGATAAACTAATGCTGAGCCTAGATGCAAATAGATGTAAGATTGAGGGAATACTTTGCTGTCCTATGTATCCTTGATCACAAAGCTAAAAATAGGAAAAGTCAATCTGTCTCCTTTATTTTCACTGGTGATGTCTTCATAACAGGGTGAATTACTGGTGCTGGCAGCAGGTAGATATCATAATGAGTTGGAAGAGGGCATAAAAAGTTCTACTGCTTTGTTTTGACTTGCAATATAAAGTGGCAACATGTTTTGAGGGCTGGGGAAAATTATGGGCTTTAGGTCATGCATCTAACTCATTTGCAGTGAGAGAGTTGGAGAAAGGCAGACAGCCAAGGCCAGATGACTCAAAAAGCCAACTTTGCTTCTGTCTGCAAAGTCAAGCTAGGCTTTTTTAGATGGAGAATTTCTGCCTTCTAGTTTTGGATCACAATTATATATCCTGAACCACTACCATTTGTTTCAGCTCTGCAAAAAGCCTGGAAGCTTTAAGGAACTTACTTAAGCAGAATAATAGAATACTGTAGTAGATTCTGTGTACTGTGGATACAGTGTTCAGTTAACACTGCTGCCTCACAGCGCCAGAGACCCGGGTTCAATTCCCGACTCAGGCGACTGACTGTGTGGAGTTTGCACATTCTCCCCGTGTCTGCGTGGATTTCCTCCCACAGTCCAAAGATGGGCAGGTCAGGTGAATTGGCCGTGCTAAATTGCCCGTAGTGTTAGGTAAATGGGTAAATGTAGGAGAATGGGTGGGTTGCACTTTGGCGGGTCAGTGTGGACTTTTAGATTAGATTACTTACAGTGTGGAAACAGGCCCTTCGGCCCAACAAGTCCACACCGACCCACCGAAGCGCAACCCACCCTTTCCCCTACATTTACCCCTTACCTAACACTACGGGCAATTTAGCATGGCCAATTCACCTGACCCACACATCTTTGGACTGTGGGAGGAAACCGGAGCACCCGGAGGAAACCCACGCAGACACGGGGAGAACGTGCAAACTCCACACAGTCAGTCGCCTGAGTCGGGAATTGAACCCGGGTCTCTGTCGCTGTGAGGCAGCAGTGCTAACCACTGTGCCACCGTGCTTGTCTCACCACCATCCAGTTTATACTGAAAATGGGACTGCAGAGACAAAGTAATTTGGTGTGTGGGGTATTCATAATGTTTTTATTGCCATAAACTTTCATTGCATCCCCATCTTTGGGTATCAACCACCACCCTCTCATCTTTCAGCGAGCCAAGTTCTGATCCAAACCGCTAATTGACCCTCAGTCCCATACCTCCAAATTTTCTGCAATAGCCTACCATGGGGAACCTTATCAAACACTGAAATCCATATACACCACATCAACCCCTTTCCCTTTGTTCACCTATTTGGTCACCTTCTCAAAGAACTCAATAAGGTTTATGAGGCACGACCTACCCTTTACAAAACATGTTGACTATTCCTAATCAAATTATTCCTTTTTAGATGACAATAAATCCTATCTCTTATAGTCCTTTCCAACACTTAACCAAACCAAGGCTCACTGATCTATAATTACTAGGATTGTCCCTGCTTTCCTTGAACAAGGGGCAACATTTGCTATCCTCTGGTCTTCTGGCATTATTCCTGTAAACAATGATGATGTAAAGATCAAAGCCAAAGGTTCTGCAATCTCCTCCCTAGCTTCCCAGAGAATCCTGGATAAACCCCATCTAGTCCAGGGGACTTACCTATTTTCACACTTTACAGAATTGCTAACTCCTCCTCCTTATGAACCTCAATCCTGTCTAGTCTAATAGCCTGTATCTCCGTATTCTCCTTGACAACATTGTCGTTTTCTGGTGTGACTATTGACAAAAAATATTCATTTAGTGCCTCTCCTATCTCCTCGGACTCCACGCACAACTTCCCGTTACTGTCCTTGATTGGCCCTAATGTTACTCTAGTCACTCTTTTATTCCTGACATACCTATAGAAAGCTTTAGGATTTTCCTTGATCCTACCTGCTAAAGACTTCTCATGTCCTCTCCTGGCTAACTTGTAACTCTCAAGTTCCCTAACTGAGCCTTTACATCTCATCCTGACATAAGCTGCCTTCTTTCTCTTGACGAGAGATTCAATTTCTTTAGTAAACCACTGTTCCCTCACTTGACCTGCCTGAACGGTACATACTTATCAAGGACACACAGTAACAGTTCCTTAAACAAGCTCCACATTTCAATTGTGCCCATTCTATACATCCTAAATCTTGTCTAATTGCATCATAATTGCCTTTCAACCAGCTATAACTCCTGTCCAGCGGTATATGCCTATCCCTTTCTATTGCTAAAGTAAATGTAACCAAATTGTGATGACTACCAGCAAAGTGCTC
This sequence comes from Hemiscyllium ocellatum, assembly GCF_020745735.1. Classification (NCBI taxonomy): domain Eukaryota; kingdom Metazoa; phylum Chordata; class Chondrichthyes; order Orectolobiformes; family Hemiscylliidae; genus Hemiscyllium; species Hemiscyllium ocellatum. The sequence goes on along the minus strand of NC_083403.1, from coordinate 90,243,775 downwards.
TCCTACCTCCAAATCTAACAACTGGCTTGGCTAATTACCCAGTACCAAATCCAATGCTGCCTCACCCTCTTGTTTGCCTATCTAGATATTGTGTCACAAACCAATCCTATTCATATACCCATCCAGATGCCTTTTAAATGTTGTAATTGTACCAGTTTCCACCACTTCCTCTGGCAGTTCATTCCATACACACATGGCCCTCTAGTTCTCGACTTCCCCATCCCCGGGAAAAGACTATCTATTTACCCTATCCATGCCCCTCATTAATTTTATAAACGTCTGTAAGACCATAAGACATAGGAGTAGTAGTAAGGCCATTCAACCCATCAAGTCCATGCCGCCATTCAATCATGACTGATGAGCATTTCAATGCCACTTACCCTCACTCTTCCCGTATCCCTTAATTCCTTGCGAGATTAAGAATTTATCGATTTCTGCCTTGAAGACGTTTAACATCCCGGCCTCCACTGCACTCCATGACAATAAATTCCACAGGCCCACCACTCTATGGCTGAAGAAAAGTCTCCTCATTTCCGTTCTAAATTAATCCCCTCTAATTCTAAGGCTGTGCCCACGTGTCCTAGTATTCCTGCCTGATGGAAAAGAAATCCAGCGTCCACCCTTTCTAAGCCACACATTATCTTCTAAATTTCTATTAGGTTTCCCCTCAACCTTCTAAACCTTAATGAATACAATCCCAGGATCCTCAGCCATTCATTATATGTTTGGCCTACCATTCCAGGATCATCTGCACTGGACACGCTCTAGTGCCAGTATGTCTTTCCTGAGGTGTGGGTCCCAAAACTGGACACAGTATTCTAAATGGTGCCTAACCAGAGCTTCACAAAGTCTCAGTAGCACATCACTGCTTTTATATTCCAACCCTCTTGAGATAAATGACAACATTTACATTTGCTTTCTTAACCACGGACTCAACCTGTAAGTCAACCTTCACAGAATCCTGGACTGGCACTCCCAGCTCCCTTTGTACTTTGGCTTTATGAAGTTTCTCGCCATTTAGAAAATAGTCCATGCCTGCATTATTTTTTCCAAAGTGCAATACCTCGCAATTGCTCACATTGAATTTCATCAGCCATTTCTTGGACCACTCTCCTAAACTGTCAAAATCTTTCTGCAGCCTCCCCACCTCCTCAGAACTATCTGCCTGTCCACCTAACTTCATATCGTCGGCGAACTTCGCCAGAATGCCCTCACTCTCTTCATCCAGATCATTAATATATAAAGTGAACAGCTGCGGTCCCAATACTGAACCCTGCGGGACACCACTTGTCAGTAGCTGCCATTCTGAAAAAGAACCTTTTATCCCAACTCTCAGCCTTCTGTCAGACAGCCAATCCTCAATCCATGCCAGTAGCTCACCTCGAACGCCATGGGCCCTCACCTTATTCAGCAACCTCCCGTGAGGCCTTTTGGAAGTCGAGATAGATAACACCCTCTGGGTTTCCCTGGTCTAAGCTAGGGGCGGCACGGTGGCACAGTGGTTAGCACTGCTACCTCACAGCGCCAGAGACCCGGGTTCAATTCCCGCCTCAGGCGACTGACTGTGTGGAGTTTGCACATTCTCCCTGTGTCTGCGTGGGTTTCCTCCGGGTGCTCCGGTTTCCTCCCACAGTCCAAAGATGTGAATTGGCCATGCTGATTGCCCTAGTGTTAGGTAAGGGGTAATTGTAGGGATATGGATGGGTTGCGCTTGGCGGGTCAGTGTGGACTTGTTGGGCCAAAGGGCCTGTTTCCACACTGTAAGTAATCTAACCTAATCTAATCTACTTGTTACCTCTTCAAAGAATTCTAACAGATTTGACAGACACAACCTCCTACTTCTAATCCGACCCTTCACTTCCAAGAATTTAGAAACCTCATTCTTAATGACAGGGATTCTAGAATTTTACCTTTAACTGAGATTAGGCTAATCCGCCTGTAATTTTCCATCTTTTGTCTTGACCCTTTCTTGAACAAGGGGGTTACAACAGCGATTTTCCAATCATCTGAAACTTTCCCTGACTCCAGTGATATTTGAAAGATTACAACTAATGCCTCTGCTATTTCTTCAGCCACCTCCCTCAGAACTCTAGGATGTAGCCCATCTGGGCTAGGAGATTTATCAATTTTTAGACCTTTTAGCTTTTCTAGTATTTTCTCTTTTGTAATGGCTGCCATACTCAACTCTGCCCCTTGACTCTCCCTAATTGTTGGCATGTTACTCATGTCTTGCACTGTGGAGACTGACACACCAAGTATTTATTAAGTTTTTCAGCTATTTCCTCATCTTCCATCACTAGCCTTCCTGCATCAATTTGGAGCCACTCACTTTCTACTTTTGCCTTTTTTTATGTTTTGAAAAAAATTTTTACTATCATTTATAATATTACTGGCTAGCTTAACTTCACATTTGATCCTCTCTTTCCTTATTTCTCTCTTTGTTATCCTCTGTTTGTTTTTGTAGTCTTCCCAATCTTCTGATTTCCTAGTGCTTTTCGCTACTTTATAGGCTCAGTCTTTTCCTAGATACATTTCCTGACTTCCTTTGTCAGCCATGGCTGTGTAATTCCGTTTCCACCCCCAACCCCCCCCCCCCCCCCCCCAGAGAATCTTTCTTTTCTTTGGGATGAATTTCTGTGTCCTCAATCACACCCAGAAACTCCTGTGATTGTTACTCTTCTGCCTTCCTCAGTAGGCTCTGCTTCCAGTCGATTTTCGTCAATTCCTCTCTCTCGCCCTTGTAATTACCTTTATTTAATTGTAACACCATTGCATCCGATTTTGCCTTCTCTCTTTCAAACTGCAAACTGAATTCTACCATATTATGATTGCTGTCTCCTAAGTGTTCCTTACTTTAAGATCTTTTATAAAGTTTGGCTCATTACATAGCACTAAGTCCAGAATAGCCTGCTTCCTTGTGACCTTCATCACAAACTGTTCCAAAAAGCCATTCTGTAAGCATTCCATGAATTCCCTTTCTTTGGATCCACCAGCAATATATTCACCTCGTCAGCTTGCATGTTGAAGTCCCCCCTGATCACCGTGACCTTGCCTTTCTGACATGCCCTATCTGTTTCCTGGTACATCTTGCACCCCCAGTCCTGACCACTGCTGGGAGGTCTGTACATTACTCCCATTATGGTTTTTTTTTGCCTTTGTGGTTTCTCAACTCCACCCACACAGAATCCAAGTCATCTGACCATATGTCATTCAGTGCCATGGATTTAATTTCATTCTTAACTAACTAGGCAACCCCGCCCCCTCTGCCCACTTCCCCCTCTTTTCGATAAATTGTAAATCCTTGCATGCTTAACTGCCAGTCTGAACCCCCTGCAACCACATCTCTGTGAAGCGTACCACATCATAATCATTCAAGATGATTTGTGCTGTTAATTAATCTTTGTTACGAATGCCACGAGCATTCAGGTAATGCACCTTAGTGCTAATTTTCTTATCCTCATCACCTCTAGTAATATGTCCTAAGTTATCCTTCCTTTTTGCTTCATTCCTAGTCTGCCTTGAACTTAAATCCTGCACACATGCTACCTTGCTGCTTATCTTTCTACTTGACTTCATACTCCCTGTTGCTTTCCCTTTCCCTTCCCTCTGACTCACAAGTTTAAAGTTCTAGTGACCACTCTATTTATCCTTTTCGCTAGAACCCGGGTTCCAGATTGGTTCAGGTGGAGACCGTCCCATTGGTACAGATTGCCCCGGTTTCAAAACTGATACCAATGTCCCATGAAATGGAATTCCTCTTTCCCACACCAATCTCTTAGCCACGTGGTTACCTCCCTAATTTTCTTATCCTTATGCCAATTAGCCTCGGGCAGCAATCCAGAGATTATGACCCACGAGGACCTATTCTTCAATTTCCTTCCTAGTGCTTGATACTCCCTAACAGGTCCTCCTTTCTAGCCATATAGATCACGTCCACCGCTCTGCCCTCATCAATCTTCCTTGTTACTTCTTCAAAAAACTCAATCAAGTCGTGAGACATGATTTCCCACGCACAAAGCCATGTTAACTATCCCTAACCTGTCCTCGCCTTTTCAAATACCTGCAAATCCTGTCCCTCAGAATTCCTTCCAGCAACTTGCCCACCACTGAAGTAAGGTTAACCGGTCTATAGTTCCCTGGCTTGACCTTAACACCTTTCTTAAATAGTGAACCGTGTTAGCCAACTTCCAGTCTTCCAGCACCTCAGCTGTGACTATCGATGATACAAATATCTCAGTAAGAGGCCCAGCAATTACTTCCTTAGCTTCCCACAGAGTTCCAGGGTATACTTGATCAGGTCCTGCGTTTCAAGACATCCAGTACCACCACCTCTAATATTTTTCAAGATGTCACCGTCTATTTCCCTACACTCTATATTGTCCATGTCCTTCTCCACAGTAAACACTGATGCGAAATACTTGTTTAGTTTTTCCCCAATCTCCTGCAACTGCACACAAAGGCTGCCTTGCTGATCTTTGAGGAGCCCTATTCTCTTCCTAATCACCCTTTTGTCCTTAATGTATTTGTAAAAACCCTTTGGATTCTCTTTAATTGCATTTGCCAAAGCTATCTCATGTCCCTTTTTTGCCCTCCTAATTTCCCTCTTAAGTATACTCCTACTGCCTTCGTACTCTTCCAAGGATTCACTCAATCTCTCCTGCCTATACCTGACACATTCTTCCTTTTTTTTAACCAAACCCTCAATTTCACTCATCATCCAGCATTCCCTACATCTACCAACCTTTCCTTTCATCCTAACAGGAATATAACGTCTCTAGTCTTTTGTTATCTAGTTTCTGAAGGCTTCCCATTTTCCAGCCGTAACTTTACCTGCGAACATCTGCCCCGATCGGTTTTTAAAAGTTCTAGCCTAATACCGTCAAAATTAGCCTTCCTCCAATCTAGAACTTCAGCTTTTAGATTTGGTCTATCTTTTTCCATCAGTATTTTAAAATTAATAGAATTATGGTCATTGGTCTCAAAGCTCCCCCACTGACATCTCAGTCATCTGCCCTGCCTTATTTCTCAAGAGTAAGTTAGGTTTTGCAATTTCTCTTGTAAATATGTTCACATACTAAATCAGAACATCTTGTACAGACTTAACAAATTCCTCTCTATCTAAACCCTTAACACAATGGCAGTCCCAGTCTGTGTTTGGGAAGATAACACCCCCTACCATAACCACCCTATTATTCTTGCAGATAACTGAGATCTCCGTTCAAATTTGTTTCTCAATTTCCGGCTGACTATTAGGGGGTCTATCATACAATCCCAATAAGGTGATTGCCCCTTTCTTATTTCTCAGTTTCACCCAAATAACTTGCCTGGATGTATTTCCAGAAATATCCTCCAAGTACAGCTGAAATGCTATTCCTTATCAAATATGCCACTCCCCATTCTCTCTTGCTTCCTATAGCATTTGTATCCTGGCACATTAAGCTGCCAGTCCTGCCCATCTGTGAGCCATGTTTCTGCAATTGCTATGATATCCCAGTCCCATGTTTGTAATCATGCCCTGAATTCATCTGCCTTCCTTGTTAGGCCTCTTGCATTGAAATAAATGCAATTTAATTAATCAGTCCTATCTTGTTCTCTGCTTTGTCCCTGCCCACCCTGACTGAGTCGCTTCTTTTCTCAACTGTACCCGTGTCCGATTGATCTCTTTCCACATTATCACTCTTGGCTCCTCCCCCCCGACCTTACTAGTTTAAATACCCCGAGCAGCTATAGCAATTCTCCCAGCCAGTATATTATGATTCAGGTTCAATCAATCTTCCTTGTACAGGTCACTTCCACCCCAGAAGAGATTCCAGTGATCCAAAAATGTGAACCCTTCTCCCATATACCAGCTCCTCAGTCATGTATTCATCTACTTTATCCTTCTATTCCTCCCCTCACTAGCTCGTAACACTGGGAATAATCCAGATATTGCTTCCCTTTGAAGACTTTTTAAATTCCTGTCTAACTGCCTATATTCTCCCTTCAGAATCTCATCCTTTTCCCTTCCTATGTCATTGGTTCTATTGTGTACAATGACCTCCTGCTGGTCCCTCTCCCCTTTGAGTACATTCTGGACTTTCTCTGAGACATCCTTGATCCTGGCATCAGGGAGGCAACACACCATTCTGATTTTTCGCTGCTGGCATCAGAAATGTCTGTCTGTGCCTCTGACTAGAAGGTCCCCTAACACAATCACTCACTTGGAACCTGGCATACCCCTCATTGCATTAGAGCTTGTCTTGATACCAGAAATTTGGCTGATCGTGCTACATTCCCCCGAGAGTCCATCACCCCCTACATTTTCCAAAACAGCATGTTTTTTGAAATGGGGATAGCCACAGAAGACTCCTGCACTACCTGCCTACCTCTCCTACCTTTTGAAGCTCAGATTTCGCAAAGAGCTCAAGGGTTATGAAGGACAGACAGGAAAGTTGGTCTATTCCATCTCCTATTTCTTTCAGTCTTATGATTTTAGAACATAAACTTAAGATAATAGTAGGATCTAGGGCACACAGCTTGAATGTGAATAAATTGGAGAATGATATCTAGTGTCCATACGTATGCAGTATAACATAAAAGTCAGGACATTGCTGTCAGATTTACCCAACACATTCACATTATACTGGTACCCAGATGACGTTAACACAAATGAAACATGTGGAACTGTAGACTGCATGTGGAGAGATTGTTGACTGTTTGGCAATTGGACTCTTGAGTCAGAGGACTTGGAATTCACTTGCCAACCAATCAGGATCCCCCTCTCTTCAGTATGAATTGTTCCCTTTAAGATTTAGCATTCTTGCAAATCTGACCTGTCAAAGTGCAAAACAAAATAAAGTTTCAAAAGAATGTAAATTATTTTTTCCAGGAATACTCAAATTTGAAATTTGTAGTGCGCCCTCCTGACCCCATGCTATGTTTGTGTTTTATTTATCACAGCAGTGAATTTCTCTCAGTTGTCAGTGTATGCCATCTTCATGTTTCATTTACATGCACCTTTGTTCTTGAGGTAAGGGTGTCCACAAGGTTGTTATCCGGTAGCCAGTTTTCTTTCTCTCTCTCTCTCTCTCTCCTCTCCCCCTCTCTCTCTCTCCTCTCCCCCTCTCTCTCTCCTCTCCCCCTCTCTCTCTCTCCTCTCCCCCTCTCTCTCTCTCCTCTCCCCCTCTCTCTCTCTCCTCTCCCCCTCTCTCTCTCTCCTCTCCCCCTCTCTCTCTCTCCTCTCCCCCTCTCTCTCTCTCCTCTCCCCCTCTCTCTCTCTCCTCTCCCCCTCTCTCTCTCTCCTCTCCCCCTCTCTCTCTCTCCTCTCCCCCTCTCTCTCTCTCCTCTCCCCCTCTCTCTCTCTCCTCTCCCCCTCTCTCTCTCTCCTCTCCCCCTCTCTCTCTCTCCTCTCCCCCTCTCTCTCTCTCTCTCTCTCTCTCTCTCTCTCTCTCTCTCTCTCTCTCTCTCTCTCTCTCTCTCTCTCTCCTCTCCCCCTCTCTCTTTCACCCCCCCCACCACCACCACCACTACCCCTCCTCCCCTTCTGCAAAATGCTTGTTCTCTTTCTGCTGCTGGCTTTATTCTTTTGGTTTGCCCTTTCTTCTGGATTGGAGGCGTTCATAAATCAGGGGAATCTGCTTTGTTGAAGTTGCCTATGCCCAGAGTGTGTTTATCAGATACTGCTATATTGGAACACATGATGAGTAGCAATGAGATGATGTATTGTTTTGCTCAGTATTTCGATCAGAGTTAGTTAGGCCTTTTTTTTGTATTTTGGTGTGTAAAAATAAAGTTTGTTTTCCTTAGCTTAGTAGTTTGACCAATCAAATCTTATCTGGAATACAGTGCATTATCTTTGTTTTTAAATAAGATAAAAATTGGGGTCTAAGCTATCTCCTTGATATGTTTCCAGGGGATTTGGTCTATGCATAACAGGATCTAGATCTGGCAGTTTGGTATTCTCAGTCAGTTTGGTGTTGTGTGACACACTGTTGCTCAACTTAGATCAAACAACTGAAAGTTTTGCAATGTATATGTTGAATATAGCATCAGGTTTCAGATTGTTGGTGATTGTAAAGCCTAATTATCTCAGGGCAACATATAGAGTCATTGAGATGTACAGCAAGGAAACAGACCCTTCCATCCAACTCGTCCATGCCAACCACATGTCCTCAGTTAATCTAGTCCCATTTTCCAGCCCTTGGCCCATCTCCCTCTAAACCGTTCCTGTTCATATGCCTATCATAGTTTCTAATATTCTCTTTTAAGGGATTGGATGTTTTTGTTCACTTACGCACCTGTCACCTTGTCAATGCTGGAAGATGCAAATATGGCAATATTCTGAATATTTATGTTCCTGATTACGATAATTGAACAAGATTCTGTGGCAGAGTCTAACCATTTTCAGCTGAAGGTGTTCTTCAGAATGGAATGCAAATGTGTCATCATTCATTGAGAACAACTCTCTTATGTAGGCTTGGTGTACCTTGTGCTGGATCTGAAGCAAGACTGTTTCTCATCAGTTCAGAGCTGTCAGTAGTTACTGTCTGTGGATGACTGAAACACGTATGGCAGTAGCAAAGAGAAGGCTATGTAAAAAGTGTCTCTTTCAGAAAAGAATCCAGTTTGATATTGCTGTCGATTTCCGATCACACTGAATTTGCACTGTTACAGCTGACTTTAGCCAAAGTATTGCTTTTGAAGAGGTGAGGTAACAATGGGCAGATAACAATGTTGTGAAAGTTGTAAGGGTTCAGAAAAGATTTACAAAGATGTTGCCAGGGTTGGAGGATTTGAGCTATAGGGAGAAATTGAATAGGCTAGGGCTGTTTTCCCTGCGTATCGGAGACTGAGGGGTGATCTTATATAGGTTTATAAAATCATAAGGAGCACGAATAGGATAAATAGACGAGCTCTTTTCCCTGGGTTGGGGAGTCCAGAGTTAGAGGGTGAGGGGGTTGAGGGTGAGAGGAGAAAGATATAAAAGAGACCTAAGGGGCAACTTTTTCATGCAGAGGGTGATATGTTTATGGAATAAGCTGCCAGAGGAAGTGGTGGAGACTAGTACAATTGCATATTTAAAAATCATCTGGATGGATATTTGAATAGGAAGGCTTTGGAGGGATACGGACCTCCAAATACTGAGCAAAACAATACATCATCTCACTGCTACTCATCATGTGTTCCAATATAGCAGTATCTGATAAACACACCCTGGGCATAGGCAACTTCAACAAAGCAGATTCCCCGGATTTATGATCTCCTCCAATCCAGAAGACAGGTGGGACTAGATTGGGTTAGATATCTGGTCAGCATAGATTAATTGGACCAAAGGGTCTGCTTCAGTGCTGTACATCTCGATAATTCTAATTACTGGAGAAAAAGTACTGAAGAAGGACACTAATTGTGTTTAAAAGTTTACAACTCTTGGCTTGCATCCTAGGATCTTAAAGGAAATGGCTACAGAGACAATGATTGGTTATAAACTTTCTAAATTTCAGCTTTTGGAACAGTCTGTGTCCGGAAAACTGCATGCATGATATCAGTTTTTCCAAAAAGGGGGGGAAGCAGAAAGTAGGAAATTACAGGCCAATTAATCTAACATCTTTCATTATGAAAATGTTAGAATTCATGATTAGGGAGGTAGTAGCAGGGCATTTTGAAAACCCACACTATAATTCGGGTAAGGGAACAGGATACCATGGTGAAGAGAGAAAATTCTCATAGGGAATTTGTAAAACTGTCTCTGCAACAGTGAATTGATTGGCAGCTTGATTGGTAGACTGGTTTGTTTATGTAATTGCTCAGTAGAAGTGAACAGATATTCCTGCCAGTCAGAGAGACACTGCAGTAATCCAGCTTTGTTTTAATCAGCTGAAGAAAACTGTCATCCTTACTTGGTCCGGTTATGTGACTCCAGACCCACAGCATCCAAAATTAATTTGTCCTGCACCTCATTCAGTTTGTTACTTACAATTTGTATATTCAATGCACCCATAATTTGTTGTTTTACTTGAAAGTTTTGTTTTGTATTCCTAGTTTTCACTGGTATTCCTTTTTTTTCAGTTGGCTTAATTACACATGTGCAGGTTGAGCAGTTAGTGAAGAAGGCAAATTGCACGTTGGCCTTCAGAGTGAGAGAAATTGAGTGTAGAAGCAGGGATGTGTTGTTGCAGGAGTACAATGCCTTGATGAGACAACACCTGGAGTACTATCTGCAGTTTTGGTCTACTCGTCTGAGGAAGGAATTTTTGGCTATGGAGGGAATAGAACAGAGGTTTACCAGACTGATTCCTGGAATGGGAGGACTGATGAATGAAGAGGATCGGTTAGGACAATATTGACTGGAATTCAAAAGAATGAGGTAGGATCTCATACAATCTCATAATAGGACTAGACAGGGTAAGTGCAGGAAGGATGTTCCTGAGTCCAGAATCCGGAACCACAGGCTAAGGATGTAGGGCATTAAGGACTGAGTTGAGGAGAAATTTCTTCAGCAGACAAGCAGGAGACTGGAAGAACACAGCAAGCCAGGCAGCATCTGGAGGTGGAGAAGTCAGTGTTTCAGGTATAATCCTTCTTCAGGAATGGTGATGTGGGTGGGGGGAGCTGCGGATAAAGAGTGCGTGGGGGAGGTTTTTAGTGGGCGGAATAATAAGGTATTTATTGGGTTTGGATGGGTGCACTGCACCTCCTCCATTCCCTGCTCCACTGCTCAAAACTGATACCCTGGCCCTAAACGTGATAAAGACGGTGTCCCCTTGTTCTCACCTTCCACCCAACCCAGCCTCCTCATTTAACATATCATGCTCAAACAACTTGCGCCAACTCCAACTAGACCCCACCACCAAGAACATCTTTCTCTCCCCCACCAGTCTCTGCCTTCCGCCAGGACTGCTGCCTTCGTCATTCCTTGATTCGTGCCACAATTTTCCCACCAACCCTGCCCAACCTCCCAGTATCTTCCCCTGCGACCAGAAAAGATGCAAACTCTGGTAGCACACCAATCCCTTCACCCCCATTCAGAGCCCCAAACAGTCCTTCCAGGCAAGACAGAGTTTCACGTGCCTTTCCAACCAGTTTACTACATCCAGAGCTCCTGATGTGGTCTTCTCTACGTTAGTGAGACCAAAAGTAAACTAAAGGCACATTTTGCTAAGCATCTCAGTTGCAAGGACCCACTTGACCTCCCATTCAATTATCCTTCCTATTCCCTCACCAACATGTCCATCCTCAACCTTCTCCATTGCCACAGTGACTTAGACCACAACTGAAAGGAACAGCACCTTATCTTCTGCCTGGGCAGCCTACAGGCCAGAGGCTGGCAGCGTGGCCGAGCGGTCTAAGGCGCTGGATCTAGGTTCCAGTCTCAAAAGAGGCGTGGGTTCGATCCCACCATTGCCGTTTCTGCCGATAAACTCGAATGCTGTATTTATAAATGGGCAGCACGGTGGCACAGTGGTTAGCACTGCTGCCTCATAGCGCCAGAGACCCGGGTTCAATTCCCGCCTCAAGCGACTCCCTGTGTGGAATTTGCACATTCCCTCCGTGTCTGCGTGGGTTTCCTCCGGGTGCTCTGGTTTCCTCCCACAAACCAAAAATAAAATGTGCAGGTTAGGTGAATTGGCCATGCTAAATTGCCCGTAGTGTAAGGTGAAGGGGTAAGTATAGGGGAATGGGCCTGGGTGGGTTGCGCTTCAGCGAGTCGGTGTGGACTTGTTGGGCTGAAGGGCCTGTTTCCACACTGTAAGAAATCTAAGTAAAATCTAAGGACTCAACATTGAGTTCTCCAATTTCAAATAACCTTCCTTCCTATCCCAAACTGCCTTTCCAGCTCCCACCTCTTCTCCCACCTCCCCACTCCCACCCCCACCCCCACCCCCCGCTCTCACCACCTTCCATTCCAACGACCAACCAATCCTACCAGCTACCAACCAGATTCTTTCCTCCCATCAACCAACCAGGTCATACCCGCTACCTGTGTTCACCTATCACTACCTCACCACTCCATCCCTCTCCCCACATAAAACCCTTCCTCACTCTCTCTTTATCTGTATCTCCTCCTACTCCATTCCTGAAGAAGAGTTACACCCTAAACATAGACTTCTCCATCCCCAGATGCTGCCTGGCTTGCTGTGTTCTTCCAGCCTTCTGCTTGCCTATTTTAGATTTCAGCATGTGCAGTTTTTATGTCTCTTGAGAAATTTCTTTAGGTAGAGAGGGATGAGCCTGTGGAAGTCTCTGCCATAGAAAGCAGTTGATGTTTATTGAATGTAATCAAGAAGGAGATAGATATATTTCTTAGGGATAAACATATGAAAGGATATGGGACAAAAGTCTGAACAGAGTTGGACAATCAGCCATGATCATGTTGAATGGTGGAACAGGCTCAAAGTGTTGAATTATGTTTTTCTGTTCCTATTTTCTGTATTCTCTGCCTATTGATTTTACCTTTGCCCATAGATAATAAAACACAATTTTTGATTGTTCCACTCTTCTCTTTTTTTGTTTGTTTTCAAACTTCTGTCATGTTATCTTAATAGTCAAATGTTTATTTTCACCATTTATCCTTTTATTTAGAGTTCTGATCCCAGGTCTAGTTGAAGTTAGACTGCACAGCAGTTCCTTCATTTCCTATCACGAGTGCCAGTGTCTCATGAAATGTATAAACATTATATCATTTTAGTTCTCTGTATTTTTGGGTGTGTTGTGGACTGAAATGGGAAAAAAAACTACTTTAAAAATCAAAGATTGTTGAAGGATTCCTGCTGTTTTTAAAAGCAAGGAATCTGAAACTCCTCAGAGCGGCATGGTGGCACAGTGGTTAGCACTGCTGCCTCACAGCGCCTGAGACCCGGGTTCAATTCCCAACTCAGGCAACTGACTGTGTGGAGTTTGCACATTCTCCCCATGTCTGCGTGGGTTTTCTCCGGGTGCTCCGGTTTCCTCCCACAGCCCAAAGATGTGCGGGTCAGGTGAATTGGCCATGCTAAATTGCCCGTAGTGTTAGGTAAGGGGTAAATGCAAGGGTATGGGTGGGTTGCACTTCGGCGGGTTGGTGTGGACTTGTTGGGCCGAAGGGCCTGTTTCCACACTGTAAGTAATCAATACAAGTAATGTAATCTAATACTATTTACATTGTTGCAGTCACTGACAGACTGACATCAGCAGGCTGTGTATGAATGGAGCTTTGGTTTAGCAGCAAGCAACTGCTTGGTCAGAGGACTAATGGCAGGTTATCAATAACAAAGGCATTCTGCTTGCCTGCTGTTTTGGGCTCCCAAGGAGCTGATCAGCTTGGTGATATGAATGTTTGTGAAAGCATTCAAGCCTGTAAAGGAAAAGAGCTGTGTTTCTGCTCTGCAGTAAAAACCATCTCAAGCCTAAAAATTTTTTTCCCCCTCATAAGTTACTGTAAGCTGGGACTTTTAATAAGTCAGAATCTTTAACTGTAGAACCAGTCACCTTCTGCCCCCTTCAATCAAGCTTGACCACTCAGTTTTGGCTAACCTGCTCCAAGATTTGATGATCTGCGTCAGGCTGTCATTTCGGAATGTTTTATCCCTAATCTCTCAAACAGCATAAAGCTTGTGCAAAGTAAGTATTAATACTATTTCTATTTCATTTCATTTTCTGTTTCATTTTGGTTCTACTCTCACTGTCTGCCACACCAACCCGATTTTGAACTTGTACCTCTATACAACACATGTTTGAAGCCTGAAACAAATTGTTCAAATGCAACTGCCATTTCCTTATGTGTCAGTGTCTCTAACTCTGCTTCAGGATCATATAATGGAGGTCATATTCTTAAGCCTTATATTATCAGAAGTCTGAACTTACGTATTTGTGAAAGTTCCTCATTTAATATAAAACAGCACTCCAGGTGCTTCACCAGGTACTGATTCTAAATTACAGAAAGTAGTCTTATTATTTCCAAAAGCCAGACCGCCCCTGTAGGCCCATTATATTAGCTGGTTCCGATCCCACCGAGCTTCTTTCCTCCTACTTTGACTCCAGCTTCTCTCCCCTTGCCCAGATTTTGCCCACTTACATAGGCAATTCCTCTGCCCTCCCCCATATTGACAATTTCCAGTTGTCTGGCCCTAACTGACTCCTGTTCACCATGGGCATCTAATACCTCTATGCCTCCATTCCCCACCAAGACTGTCTGTGAGCTCTTGACTTCTTCCTTGACCAGAGGCCTGAACACTCTCCAACCACTACCAACACACTCCTCCACTGGTTGAACATGTTCTCTCACTGAACAATTTAATTCCTCTCATTTCTGCCAAGTCAGAGGAGTGGCTATGGGCACCTGCAGAGGTTATGCCTATCTCTTTAAGGGGTATGTGGAACAACCCTTATTCCAGTTCTATACTGGCCCTCTCCCACAACTCGTCGGAGCATCAACAACTGCTTCGTTGCTGCTTCCTGCCAGGACCTTGAAAGATTTGTTGAGTTTTGCTTCTATTTCCACCCCTCTATTACTTATACATCCATTTCCAACACTTCCTTTCCTTGATCTCTCTGTCTCCATTTCAGGGAATAAATTGTCCACTGCCATTCACTACAAAGCCACTGATTCCCATAGCTACCTTCACAGCTCTTCACCCCACGTCCTGTAAGGATTCCATCCCATTCTCCCTGTTCCTTTGCATGCATTGTCTGTTTGGACAATGCCACCTTGCAAAACAGCACTGCTGACATAGCTTCCTTTTTCCATAATTGTGGTTTCCTGACTAGCCGTTTCTGACCTATCACTCGTGCTTCCGTCCTTGCCCCTTCCCATCACTCGCACCAGCATGATCAGATCCCTCTTGTCCTCACTTTTCATCGCACCAGCTTCCATATTCAAAGGATTATTCTCTGCCATTTTAGACAACTCCAGCAGAATGCCTCCACCCCACGTATCTTCCTTCACGCTCCTTCTGCATTTTGAGAAACCCTAGTCCATTTATCAACAACTATCACCGCCCCTGCTTCCCATGCTACCGCAGAAGATGCAACACCTGCCCCTTCACCATCTCCCTGCTCATCATCCAAGAGGATGAACAGTCTTTCCAAGTGAAGCAGCATTTCAGCTGTACCTCCTCCAATCTTGTGTATTGTATTGCTGCACCCAATGTGGCATACTCGACGTTGGAGAAACCAAACTCTGACTGGGTGACATTCAGCCTGTGCGCAGGCATGACTACAACCTTCCCACAGCTAGTCATTTTAACTCAGAATTCTGTTCTCAGGCCCCTTATCTTTCTTTAGCATGCTACAGTACTCCAGTGAATCACAGTATAAACTGGAGGAACAACTGCAAACTGCATCTTCTGACCAGGCACTTTACAACCTTCTGGACTTAATATTGAGTACAATGCCTTCATATTGTGAGCCAACTCCAATTTCATCTTTTCTTTTAGCTTTAATTGATTAGATTACATACAGTGTGGAAACAGGCCCTTCGGTCCAACAAGTCCACACCGACCCGCCAAAGCACAATCCACCCATACCCCTACACTTATCCCTTCACCTAACACTGCGGGCAATTTAGCATGGCCAATTCACCTGACCTGCACATCTTTGGACTGTGGGAGGAAACCGGAGCACTTGGAGGAAACCCACACAGACACGGAGAATGTGCAAACTCCACACAGTCAGTCGCCTGAGTCGGGAATTGAACCCGGGTCTCTGGAGCTGCGAGGCAGCAGTGCTGTGCCACCGTGCCGCCTACATTCTTTGTCACCATGTCCTCTTTCTTCTCTTCCCCCCCCCCCCCCCCCCCCCAACCCCCCCACCCCAGTAGGACTGTCTGTTCTTTCAAGCCCAACAGTTAGATGCATCATTGCTCTACTATTCTCACATTCTGATTACTTAATCCTTTCTCACCCAGCTCTCTACACCCCAGCCTCCCCTGCAACTGTAGAATAAATGCTGCTCTCTCGACACCTTGCGTCAGATGAAGCGTCGTCTAGACTCAAAACATTAGCTTGATGTTGTCCATGGATGTGTCTGAGCCACTGTGATCTCTAGCATTTGTAATTTTCAGTACAGATTCTGGCATCTGCAGTAATTTGCTCCACCTCATTATTTTCCTGCTGTTAATTACTTTCAGGAATTATGTGTTGCATTTCTCTGTATCCACAAAATCAGTTTTTGCGAATTTGCCTATCCACACCAAAAAGTAAGTAACCAATTAATCAACATCCGCAACCAAAAATCTCTTATCCATGGCAGCCCGGTGGCTCAGTGGTTAGCATTGTTCCCTCACAGCACCAGGGACTTGGGTTCAATTCCTGCCTCGGGTGACTGTGTGAAGTTTGCACATTCTCCCCGTGAGTTTCCTCCAAGTGCTCTGGTTTCCCCCCACAATCCAAAGATGTGCAGGTTAGGTGGATTGGCTATGCTAAATTGCCCATAGTGTTAGGTGCATTAATCAGGGGTAAATATAGGGTGGGTTACTCTTCAAAGGGTCAGTATGGACTTGTTGGGCTGAAAAGCCTATTTCCATTCTGTAGGATATCTAATCAAGATCACTTTTGCGGCCAGGGTACTAGGATAGACTGTCTGGGGTCGCATTAGTTATGGTCTGTTACTGAGGCTACTAACTGTATACATACTGTACACTTTTCCCCATACTAATTTTCATTCTCTTCTGTTACAAAATCCATATTCCATTGAAGCATCAACATAATATTAGTAACATTTATTATTTTAATCCAAAAATAATGTGTAAAGTCATAATCTTAGCATAAGTTGTTAAGTAGTCACAAATCCATCATTTGTGGGGGACTTTGGAAAAGGAATCCTTGCGATACAGCTGAATGACTGTATGTGTGTATGTCAGGCAAAGATAAATTGGCCCTAGTTGTGATACCATCATCCGAACACACATGTACAGTAGCTAGTGGAAATCTTACTTATGGATGACCAACGCCAGCAGAGCTGAACCTCTGTGATAGTCAGTAGCATCAAGAGATGAAAATATTGGTTTTAAAAATATATATCTTTGTAAATACATTTTAATTTGTGTCGCGTTCAGATGTTCAATTTGTGCTGTATGGTCTCAGTTTGAGTTTTAGTGTATTCTGCTTATGTTCTTTTATTTCTACTTTCCCATCATTTACCAAAAAATCTGTGGTGGTAGTATTTGTCACTGGAAAGATAAGAGCTATTGAAGAGGGTCCTAGCAGGTTAATTAATGTTAAGAATATTTTATCATCAATTTGGCAGGCAATTTTCTCAGGGTATACAGTGCAATTTTAATTACAAAATTCTGGTCAATTGCAAAGTCATATAATGTGTAATGTGAATACTGGCAATTTATTCATGGCCTTGCTGGCGGCTTCATCTGGAGAACTGTCATAAATATAAATCTGACACATGGGAGTGCTTATCTTTTTCTGCTTGGAGGTGTTAGTGCTTAGATAATTGATTTTGTGTATCCAATAAGGTTGCCTCAGTTAATCAAGTTCCCAGTGGATATTGCATGTGACTTAGTCAGTATCAATATTGTTTACAATAAAATGAGCATTTTCTTTTTACCATGTTCAATTCAAAAGGAAAGTGAACAATTTAAATAGTTTTTTTCTTTTTCTAACTTTAATAGCCTGTAAGCTGCACTGATCTGTAGGTAAAAAGTTTGTATTGTATATGGATCCTGTTTTTCACAGTCTACTGTTGTCAACCATTGGACCAGCTTTTAGATAAAAGACACTTATGCTTGTATCTTCCAAAACTTAATGGTATTACTTCACTCTGTGTAATTGATGATCAGACACCTTTTAAAAATCTTGGCCAACAGTGGTCAAAACAATGATTACCGTCAAGAAGCTAGAGCAAGTTCAGAATTGTGTTTTTCTTGCACCTAGTCCAATGTTTGTATTTCTGTTTGGGCTGGAAATGCTGAGGCAGGATGCCTGATTGGAAGAAATTAGTTATTTTAGATCTGTATCAGAGCCAGTAAAATCTGCTCAGTTGGATGGATTTGGGGTTGTGGGATGCAGAGAAAAGATTTTGAGAACAATCACAAGTTTCTGACATGTCTAACTTTTTCCTAACCCAGATGCAAGATGAGTTTCTGTCCATTTTAGGTTGGATAGTGAGAGATTGGGACAGTGTTAATGAGTATAGTTTGCTTTAAGATGGAGAATTCCTACTCTATGAAGG
Organism: Hemiscyllium ocellatum; assembly: GCF_020745735.1. Classification (NCBI taxonomy): domain Eukaryota; kingdom Metazoa; phylum Chordata; class Chondrichthyes; order Orectolobiformes; family Hemiscylliidae; genus Hemiscyllium; species Hemiscyllium ocellatum. Next base: position 90,225,640 of record NC_083403.1, on the reverse strand, counting down.
AATTGCCTCAAGGTTGGCACAGATCTGCCGTTCTCAACAGCAAGAGGCCAGTAGGACTAGGAGTGTACCGGTTGATCAAATACTCTAGTGGATCAGGAGGTCCGCATAATCAATGCAAAAATGCACATTAATGCAAGGGGTGTCTACATCACTGTTATACTTTGTTTACAGAATATGTCATTTGAATAATATTGCAATTTTGCCTTACTTTAAATTTCCTGGCAGAGAACCTTCTCATTCATACCACACCTGACTACTTGGACATTGTGGAGATTGCAATAATATATTAAATTTGTGGTATTTCAAGTATATAATTTTTGCCCGTTTATCAAGGGCGTTGGTTAAAACAAAGTTTGCTCTAATTTTAACAGATGAACTTACAATTACAAGTCAGCTGCCTCTGTTGCTTGCAGAATAGATGGGAAGCAGCATCTAACAAGCAGGAAACATTTGATTTTAGCCACGAGGAAACAGGAACAGTTACTAACCAAAAAGTAAACCACTGGAAGCACAAATTCTTGCAAGAAGACAAGGGTATCCCTGAGCAGAATGAAGTAATATTGAGGTGATCTATCTTACAGCTGTACTGAGATGGCATCTCAGAGGGCTCATCCAGCAAAGCCACCTTAGGAATAAGAAAGATGCAGTTGTTGGGTGGTGTTATGCTATATGTCTCCCAACAGCCAGCAGAAAATAGCTGAACACATATGTACGATGCAGAGGTGCAGGCTTTCGACTCGGGTAGACAAAGTCAAAAATATCATGACACCAGGCTTATTTGAAATCACAAGCTTTCGGAGCAGTATTCCTTCATCAGGTGCAGCAAGAGAGAGCACAACAAAACAGACTTTATAGGCAGAGACACCGAAGGATCTCAATTGGTGTAAGTGGAGTGAACAAACCTAAAATGACTGATGGAGATCTCTGTTAGAAAGGGGATACAAGTTTCGATTAAGATGCAAATTCAGAACCTGTTTCAAGTCACTGTTCCTAGGTATTTAAAGGTTTTATCAGTCTCTGCCTAACTTTCCAAACTTCAATCAAGCAGAGATACAAAAAGTGACATCTCAGGTCAGACACTGAATTGTAATTGTGAGGTCTTGTTCAGAATCTGTCTCCGTGTTTTCAGTTGGGCTGGTCTCGTTTTTTAAAGCAGAAATTTATAAAATGCCCTGTTGACTGACTATCACTACAAATTGCGTGCTTTTGAGCAAAACAGAATGTATCAACAAATAAACATCTTGGATGAAATGATTCATTCCTGAAGAAGGACTTATGCCCGAAACGTCGATTCTCCTGCGCCTTGGATGCTGCCTGACCTCTGCGCTTTTCCAGCAACACATTTTTCAGCTCTGATCTCCAGAATCTGCAGTCCTCACTTTCTCCTGAAATGATTCACCCCATAGATTTATATATATGTGTGCATGCTTGAGAGAGAGGGAATGTGTATATATATGTGCGTGTATAAAAGTGTGTGAGAGAGTATGTGTGTCAGAACAGATTCTGAATTTGCATCTTCATCAGTAGAAATTTCCATTCCTTTCTAACAGAGTTCTTCAGGTTTGTTCGCTCCATTTACATCAATTGTATGATCCTTTGATCTCTCCGCCTATAAATTCTGTGTTAGTGTACCCCCTCTCACTGCACCTGATGAAGGAGTGTTGCTCCGAAAGCTTGTGATTTCAAATAAACTTGATGGATTATAATCTGGTGTTGTATGAATTTTGAACAGATATCTAAGCAGATCATGGAAAGATGTAAAAACAACAGGGTTGTTGATAGTGGTGGTCTTAACTTCCCCAGATATTGAGTGGAACTCCCTTAGTGCCAGGAGCTCAGATTGAGCAAAATTTGAAGTTCATTCAGGAGAGTTTATTGAAATAATATGTAGATAGTCCAAAATGGAAGAGTACTTCACAGAGACCTTCTATTGGGGAATGAGCCTGGCCAGGTAATTGAAGTTACAATGAGGGAGCTGTTTTGGAAGTGATCTTCATTCCATAAATGTTAATGTGGTTATAGAGCGTAAAACAGTAAAGCATAGTACATGCCCTTTGGCCCTCAATGTTGTGCAGACCTTTTATCCTAGCCTGAGATCAAAGTAACATACATACCCTTCATTTCACTGTTATCCATGTGCTAATCTGAGAGTCGCTTAAATGTCCCTAATGTATCTGACTCAACTACTACTGTTGGCAGTGAATTTCACACATCCACCACTCTGCGTAAAGAACCTACCTCTGAAATCTTCCCTAAACCTTCCTCCAATTACTTAAAAATTATGCCCCCTCAATATAGACATTTCTGCCCTGGGAAAAAAATCTCTGGCTATCCGCTCTCTGAATGCCTGTCATCATCTTGTACACCTCTAACAAGTCACCTCTCATCTTTCTTCACGTCAATAAGAAGAGCCCTAGCTATCTCAACATTTCTTCATGAAAAAAAAGATATACCCTCTAGTTCAGGCTACCCCTGTTAATGAAAGCCAACACACCACACACCACCTTAACAACCCTATCAACTTGGGTGGCAACCTTGAGGTATCTATGGACGTGGACCCCAGGATCCTTCTGTTTCTCTACACTGCCAACAATCCTGCCTTTAACCCTGTGATCTGCATTTAAATTTGATCTTTAAAAGTGAACCACTTCACACTTTTCCAGGTTGAACTCCATCTGCCACTTCTCAGCCCAGTTCTGCATCCTGTCAATGTCCTGTTTTAACCCACAACAGCCCTCCACAACTCTGCCAACCTTCGTATCATCGGTTAACTTCTTAACCCACCCTTCCACTTTCTCATCCAAATCATTTATAAAAATCACAAGGAGCAGAGGACCCAGAACAGATCTCTGCAGAACACCACTTGTCATCAAGCTCCAGGCTGAATACCATCTACTACCACCCTCTATCTTCTATGGACCAGTCAATTCCATATCCACTCAGTCAAATTTCCTTGTATCCCATGCCTCCTTACTTTGTGAATGAGTCTACCATGGGGAGCCTTATCAAATGCCTTGCCAAAATCCATATACACCCCATCCACTGCTGTACCTTCATGTGTTTTGCCACATTCTCAAAGAATTCTGTAAGGCTTGTGAGGCATGACCTGCCCCTCAAAGCCATGCTGACCATCTCTAATCAAGCTGTGCTTTTCCAAGAAATCATAAATCCTGTCTCTCAGAATCCTCTCCAATAATTTGTCCACTACTGACGTAATACTATTTTCCAGGATTATTTCTATTCACTTTCTTGAACAAGGAATAACATTTGTCACCCTCCAATCATCTGGTACTACTCCCGTGGACCGTGAGGACACAAAGATCATCACCAAAGGCGCAGCAGTCTATTCCCTCATTAACCTTGGGTATATCCCTTATGGCTCAGGGGATTTATCTAACCTCATGTTTTTCAAAATTTTCAAAATCATCCTCCTTAACATCAACCTGTTTGAGCATATCAGTCTGTTTCATACTGTCCTCACAAACAACTAGTGGATACTGAAGCAGAGTATTCATTAAGGACCTACCCTACCACCTCAACTCCAGGGACAAGTTCCCTCCACTATCCATGATCAGCCAAACCCTCACTCTGGCCAGCCTCTTGTTCCTCACCCAAGTATAGAACACCTTAATCCTACTCACGAAGGCTTTTTCATGCCCCCTTCCAGCTCACCTAAGTCCCTTCCTGACTACATTGTAACCCTCAAGTCCTGTCTGATCCTTGCTTCTCAACCTTAAATAAGCTTCCTTCTTCCTCTTGAATAGATGTGCAACATCTCTTGTCATCCAAGGTTCCTTCACCTTACCATCCCTTCCTTGCCTCAGTGGGACAAACCAATCCAGCACTTGCAGTAAACAACCCTAAACCACCTCAACATTTCTGTTGTATATTCACTGAGAAGCATTGATGGACAGAGACATCTTGGGGTGAAAGTCCATAGCTCCCTGAAATTGGCAACACAGGTGGTGAAGAAGATGGTATGCTTACCTTCACCATTTGCAGCATTGAATATAAAAGTTGGCAAGCCATGTTGCAGCTGTTTAAGACTTCAGTTGAGTCACATTTGAGTGTTGTGTGCCATTCTGGTCATCACATTATGGGAATGATGTGGAGGTTTTAGAGAAAGTGCAAAAGCAGTTTACATGACATTGCCTGGATTGGAGTGTGACAGCTGTACGGGCAAACTTGAATTGTTTTTGCTACAGCATCAAAAGCTGAGAGTGACCTGATAGAAATTATGAGAGGCATGCATAGTCAGAGTCTTTTTTTTCCTCCCACGTTTGAAATGTCAAATACTAAGGAATGTAGGTTTAAAGTAAGAATGGAAAAATTTAAAGGAGCTGTGCGAGGAAATTTTTTTAACACAGTGGTAGATACCTGGAATGTGCTGCTAGGGGAGGTGATAGAAGCAGTATTGAAGAGGCACGTGATAGACACTTGAACAGGAAGGGAATTGAGGATTAGGGACTATGTGCAAGCAGATGGAGTTAATTTAGAATGGCAACATGATCTGCACAGCCATAGTGGGCCAAAGGGCCTGTTCCTCTATGTTCTATCTCATGCAACAAACTGTTTCTGTTTGGGCCTATTCTGGAACAAGATTTTCTTCCTGCCAACCTTTAGAGAGAAGCCACAACGGTTTCCCCATTCTGTTCACTTGTTAATAGAGCACTTGGTGCTCGAAGATGTGTTCTCAGATTCCAAGATGCATATTGAAATAAGAACACCTTGAGCTTTGAATAGGTGACTTTACTACCTACTCAGAAGAACACCTTTAAGATAGAAACCAGTGAGATCTATGCACAGTGTTGGTCAACAAGTCATCTGGCTACTTCCTGCTCTGTGGGGCAATGTTTTCAAAGAACCCTATTTGTTTTCATTATGTGGTAAGTTGTGTGTAATACTTCTAGCTTGTCATTTATTCATCATATTTCTTCAATGATTTGGCACTGGTAACCGAACACAAATCAGTATTTAATGTTTGAGGATGGCTGAACTGAAATCTAAAAGTGTTTCTCATTCTGCTTACTCATTGCATAAAATATTCAATCCCTTTTCTAACTTAGTGCTACTTTACCAAACAATCAGACTGTGTTGATCAGCGTCTGTGTTAATTTGTGATTTGGAGAAGCGGTGTTGAACTGGGGTGTACATAGTTAAAAATCACACAACACCAGGTTATAGTCCAACAGGTTTATTTGGAAGCACTAGCTTTTGGAGCACTGCTCCTTCATAAAGTGATTGTGGAGAATAAGATTTTAAGACACAGAATTTATAGCAAAAGTTTACAGTGTGATACAACTGAAATTATATATTGAAAGAGACCTGGATTGTTTGTTAAATCTCTCATCTTTTAAAATGACCATGTTGGTTTCAGTTCTTTCATATGCAAGTCACAAAACGTTTTTTTAGAAGCTACATTCTCGAGTGAACTTTAACAATTGGTGTCATGTCGGCCCAGATAAGGTATGAAAGGTATTAGCTCCCTGTGAGGCTGTCTATGCCACAATGGTCAGACTGATTCTAATCTAAAAAATGGATTTACAGAATCTTACATGGATTCATGCAGTTTTTCAGCAAATTAAAATGTAATTCTGCAAGTACAAATTCACCCCACAAATTTATATATGTATGTGTGCATACGAATGTGTAGAGGGTGGGGGCAGTGTGGTGGTTGAGTGTAGGTGTGCATGCGTGAGAGTGTAAAAGGCTTTAGGTCTGTGAGAGGGTCTGTGTGTGTGTGTGTGTGTGTGTGTGTGTGTGTGTGTGTGTGTGTGTGTGTGTGTGTGTGTGTGTGTGTGTGTGTGAGTGAGAGTGAGTGATGCAGTGGGGTCACCTGTAGTGTGACATGAACCCAAGGTCCTGGTTGAGGCCATCCCAATGGGTATCGTACTTGGCTATCAGCCTCTGCTCGTCCACTTTTCGTTGTTGCCTGTCCTGAAGTCCACCTTGGAGGATGGTCACCCGAATGAGGATGAGCACATCACCAAGACCTTCCCCACATCTCCACATGTCACCTTTAAACAGCCACCAGACCTCAAACAGATCATTGTTCATAGCAAACTGCCTGGCTTTCAGGATACCATACAACCTGTCACGGAAGACGCTATAAGACATGTCAGAGTGTCATCACAGATACTACCATTATGCATGGCAGGTACTCAATCGACGTCTATTTCTTACGCTTCAGGCAAAGATGCCCTGAGGCATGGTATATTGGCGAGAACAAACAGAGGCTATGGCAACGGATGAATGAACACTGCAGAAAAATCAACACACAAGAATGTTTTCTTCCAGTTTGGAGAGCACTTCAGCAGTCCAACACATTCGACCTCGGACCTTTGACTCACCGTCTTCCAAGGTGGACTTTGGGACAGGCAACAACCAAAATTGGCCAAACAGAGACTGATAGCCAAGTTTGGTACCCATGGGGATGGCCTCAACCGGGACCTTGGGTTCATGTCATACTACAGGTGACCCCATTGCACTATACACACAGACAGACGCACACGCCTACACACACCCTTTCTCATACATTCCCACACACCCCTTCTCACAGACTTAAACCCCTTTACACTCACACTCTCAAGCATACACACAACCTCTCACAGACACTTATAACCATCCACCCCCCACCCATGCACGCACACTCACATGCACACATACACATACATTTCTGGGGTGAATTACATTTAACTTTGCTGAAAAACTGCATCAATCCATGTAAGATTCTGTTAATTTGTTTTTTAAATTAAAATCAGTCTGAAACAGACAGCCTTGCAGGGAGCTTCAATACCTTATCTGGGCTGACATGACACCAATTGTTAAAGTTCACTTGAGAATGTAACTTTTTAAAAAAAAACGTTTTGCAATCTACTTATGAAAGAACTGAAACCAACATGGTCATTCTAAAAGATGAGAAACTTAACAAACAATCCAGGTCTTTTTCAATACATAATTTTAGTTACATCACACTGTAAATTTTGATATAAAGTCTGTGTCTTACAATCTTATTCTTCACAATCACCTGATGAAGGAGCAGCGCTCCAAAAGCTAGTGCTTCCAAATAAACCTGTTGGACTATAACCTGGTCTTGTGTGAATTTTAGTGATCAATAGAACTCTTGGCCCTCAAGGGATTAAACAATGTGTTAGGGAGAGGGTAATATTAGATACTGTATGGTATATAACACTTATGACGTTGTATGCTATGTAGTCTTCATAGAAGCCCTACAATGTTGAAGCAGGCCATTCAGCCAATTGAGCCCAAACCAGTCCTCCGAAAAGCATCCCAACTTCCTCCTCACCATATCCCTATGGTCCTGCATTTCCCATGGCTAATGCACACACTGGACACTATGGGCAATTTTGCATGGCCAATCTACTTAATTTGCTTATCTTTGGCCTAAAGTTGAGCATCCCAGTCTTAAAAGACCAAGCAGTTTAACTATTTCATCGTAGAAAAATATTATATCTTCAAAATCATGATTAAACACTTGCATCATTAAAACACAATACATGAGGCACGTAATGGAAAACTTGTTAGTATTTAATGTCAAGCCAATATTATTTCATATTCTGATTATCTACTGGTTACATATATATCCAGTAGTGTGTTACATGTTTTATGTACACAAAGCTCAACTTCCAGGCTAAAAATATTGGTCCAATTATGCAATTACTTTATGATTAATTATACTTATAGACTTTTTGTGAGCTTATCCATAACAATTGATTATCTGTCAGAAACAGACATCACTCTCTATGGGGAATGTAGGACCAGTCTGAGCAAGGCAAAATACTGAATTAGATTGAAGGATTGTAAATGAGCACTATGGGTTAAAAATAGGAGCTATAACTTACAATGTTTAATTCAATATACTAATTGTACAGCAATCAAAATATGGAATGAAAAGAGTAATGAAAGGTGAAACTTAGAAAGTTTAATAAAGTATTACAATTTAATTTTCCAACAACAACAAAAATCTGAAGAAATGTGTTTTCACATTTTTAAAAATTGACTAATTTTTGGACCATGTTTAGTTCATATCTTGTAGGTACAAATAGGACTTCATATATTTGAGTGTCACATCTCAGAGTGAAGTTTGTGTAGGAGCAGAGCAAATTATACAATAATTACCTCATTTCTTAATGGTTAAGACCACTAAAACCACTTTTCCATCTCCATAACGTCCAATTTCATCTTGTCTCAGTTTGTCTGAGTTCTCATTCATGGTTTTGCTACTTGTGAACAGGGCGATTCAAATGCTGTCCTGGCTGGTGTCTCACGTTTTGTAACCTCAGTAAACTTGTAGTCAACCAGAATTCAGCTGCCCATAATTAATAGCCAGTCCCATTTGTCTATCATCCCTTTCCTTGCAGACCTACATTGGCTCCAGATCAAGTAACAGCTATCTCTTTGGCCTTCCCCCACCCAGCTCCAGAATCTCCCCCTGCCTGTTAACCCTTCATGATCTTTGTGCTTGTCCAATTCAGATCTCCTGTGGATCCCCAATTTTAATCACCCCACCATTTGGAGTGAATTGACTTACTTTTGTTGAGTTAAAAGCAGAAAGTGCTGCAGAAACTGAGCAGGCTGGCAACAACTGTGGAGAGAAAAACAGAGTTAATGTTTTCTGTCTGGTATGTCTCCTCTTTGGAACAATTCCAAAGGAGAGTTACACTGGACTCAAAACATTAACTCTCTTTATTTTCTCCATGGATGCTCCCAGACCTGCTACGCTTCTGCAGCACATCCTGTTTTTATTTCAGATTTCCAGCATCTACAATATTTTACTTTTATCTGAGTTGTTACCTGGCTCCCACGCTCTGGAATTACTTCCCTGCACCAATTTGCATTACTCTTTTAAGACACTGTTTAAAGCTTATCTGTTTAACCAAACTTCTGATTACCTCATATAATCTTAAACTCAGTGGCGTACTTTGTTTTATAGTTTGCATGTGAAGCACCTTGGGACATTTTTTAATGGAGGCAAACTACATTAATATAGTTGGAATTTTGTGGCTCTTTTATTAATAAATGATTTTATCCTTTACTTTTTACACTTTACCCTTATTCTTACTGCAAATCTAGACCAATTTAAAGTTCAGGTGCAGTGCTAGTCATGTTTTATTGGCTGTAAGTTGCAAAGGTTATTGATGTACTTTCTAAAGTAAATCTTTTTTCGCTGCAAAATCAAAATGACCAATGCTTTTGAAAGGCCTATTTTCATGTCAGTGGACATGGAAATATCTCTAAATTTTCCAGTGGCTAATGTCATGTGGAAATCTTCAAGAATTGAGCAGTTTAAGCATTAGTTTGAAAGGAGCACTCCTGAACCAGAAATGCTGATCAACAAAGTTAGTGAAATATTTTTAATATAAAAGGCTTTGAAGTACAATTGCTAAATTCAACCACACCACTTCATACCGCTTAAGCATATGTTCTGTGCTCATATAAAAACAAAATATTATATCTAAAGATCTTATTAGTGACAATGTAATTTAAAATATATGGTTGCATTATTTAAATGCTATTCTTTGTGGTGTTTGTTAGATTATCCAATATTGTTCATTATGTTAAGTCTTGTTTTTCATTTTTACAGCTTCGTCTACTAAAGGGCCAATAATATGCAAGGTAAGTAATTAAACATTTTACCTAGAAGAAGGATTTAAACTAATCAAACTTTAAACTTTCACAAATCAATCTAGTGTTTTTAAAAATCACAGGACATCATTATTACTTTGCAGGTTCAATGTACTGTAATTCTGGAGATTGGCTCAGTCCAGTTTAGTGGTTCTGCACAATGTGGACAATGTTTCTGTCTTGACTGGATGCCAGTTGGTGAACATGAATATTTGGCAGCAGGTTTTTATGATGGTATGTAGCAGTTTGAATTTTGAAATTTCAATTTCTTCCTTTGCTCTAGTAATTAGATTTCTACAGCCTAATCTGACTTGAGGGGGCCTTCAAATAATCTTAAATCAAGCACTAGTAAGTTTCACTGCAGGTACAGTACTTGCATACAATAATAGTGAACAATGTATTTTAAGCTGTTGCCTATTCTGACCACTATCCATAACTTCAGAATTATATATTATGTCCCATGTCTGATTTTTAAAAAAAGGAAATCTGCCATCCTTACTTGGTGCGTCCTATATATGATCAAGACTCTCAACAATGTAGCCTGTTTGTAATGGCCTAGCGTGCTAAGCCTATTTGTAATGGCCTAGCGTGCTAAGCCTGTTTGTAATGGCCTAGCGTGCTAAGCCTGTTTGTAATGGCCTAGCGTGCTAAGCCTGTTTGTAATGGCCTAGCGTGCTAAGCCTGTTTGCAATGGCCAAGCATGCCAATCTTTTCTATCAAGATGCTATTGAGAAGTCAAATAAGAATAAAACCAGAAGGAGGCAAAACAATAAAAGCGCACCTTACACAGTTAATCTTGCAAGTCCCCTTCAGTAATACTGGGAGGCTTGCAAACACAAACTAGTTCGGTAACATCTGACATAATCATAGTCATTGAATCATACCTTACAGTCAATGTCCTAAATGTCTATAAAATCATGCTTTGGTATGTCCTTTCCCACCAGCAGGACAGACCTGTCCAAGATGGTGGCACAGTGGTTTACAGTTGGGGGAAAGTGGCTTGCAAATCTTCAACATTGATTCTGGATACTGCTAAGTTTCAGTACATTTACATACACTGAAAAATGCAGAAAATTGTCTATTATGTCCTGTCCACAAAAAACTGGATCCACCCAATCTAGACTTATTCATCATAAGCTGTTGATCAATGCTCATTTTCAATGTCAGGATCATTTGGCTGCAGACTTCATTGTAGCCATGGTCTGATGGTGAACAAAAAAGTAGCATCCCAAAAGTAAGTTGGGAATGTTGTCATTTTCATCAAAGCAGCATTTGAGCAAGAGTGGTATCAAGGAGCCCTAGTAAAATTTAAGTTAGTGAGCATCAGGGAGCAAGCTCTGATTGGAGTCATTCCTAGCTTAAAGATAGTTTTATTGGAGTCGAACTTAGAGTGGTGCGGGAAAAGCACAACAGGTAAGGCAGCATCTGAGGAGCAGGAAAATTGGTTTCGAGCAAAAGTCCTCTCATTCCTGATGAAGGGTTTTTGCCTGAAACATCAATTTTGCTGCTCCTCGAATGCTGCCTGAGCTGCTGTGCTTTTCCAGTACCACTCTAATCTAGACTCTGATTTCCAGCATCTGCAGTCCTCACTTTTGCATAGTTTTATTGGAGGCCAGTCATTTCCACCACATGATATAGCCGCAGAAGTTCCTCAGGTTACACCCCAGCATTTTTAGTTGTTTCTTCAATTACACAGCTGACCATGGTGGGGAACTTACAGCAGGGGAGCAGCTAAGTGATATTTTTAAAGTGTATCCTTATCGTTTTTTTTTAAATATACAATCGTGAGTAGAGTGGATTATTTTTTATTATATGTTTTATTAAGATTGGTCTCTTGCTTAAACGGTAAAAATATAAAAACATAGGTACTAAGTTATCCTGGAGCAGGACTCTTAGATCAGTAAGACTGGGCTATTTTCTAGATTGGTAAGATGCACAGATGGCTTTTCCTGGTGTGCTTTTCCTTTTGATGTGGGAGATTATGAAGCTTTTCCATGATTATGTCTTCAAAATGTGTGTTTGTTTGCAAATCCTATTGGATCACACGGACAGGTTGGAGCAGTTATTAGAGGTAATGACAAATTTACAGGAGCTCGTGGGTGTGATGGGTAGCAGTTGCAGGAAGGTAGAAAACTGCAGATATGGTCAGATAGAAGGGTTATCTCAGAAAAGTAAGAGAAGAAGGCAGGTAGAGCAGAGACTCTTGTGACTATCCCCATCTCAAGCAAGTGTGCTGTTTTCGAAAATGTAGGGAATGACGGACTCTAGGGGGAATGAAACACTGACAGCCAGGTTTCTTGTATCGGAACTAGCTCTAATGTAATGAGGGCTACATTAGGTTCCAAACGATCAATTGTTGTAGGGGATTGTCCAGTCAGAGGCACAGACAGATATTTCTGTAGCCGACAACAGGACATCAGAATGCTGTGTTGCCTCCCTGGTGCCAGGATCCAAGGATATCTCAGAGTATGCAGAATATTTTCAAAGGGAAGAGGAACCAGCAGGAGGTCATTGTACATGTTGGAACGGATGACATGGGAAGAGAAAAGGTCAGGATTCTGAAGAGAGAATATTGGAAGTTAGGCAGGAATTTTAAAAACAGGTCCCCGACGGTTTACTCCCGGTGCCATGGGCTAGTGAGAGTAGGAACAGAAAGGTAGAGCAGATGAATGTGTGGCTAAGGAGCTAGTGAACGGGAGAGGAATTCATATTTTGGGATCATTGGAATCTCTTCTGGGATAGAAGTGGCCTAGAAAGAAGGACAGATTGCACCTGAATTGGAAGGGGGCTAATATATTGAAAGGGAGATTTCTTAGAGCTGCTCAGGAGGATTTGGGCAGTTGAAAAAAGGAGCAAGTCAGGGCAGGCAGGAACAAAACCGAGATTGAGAAATGACTGATAAATTAAACTGCATTTACTTCTATGCAAGAGGCCTAACATGAATGCAGGGCATGGTTGGGGACATGGAACTGGCATACCATAATAATCATGGAGATGTGGCTCAATGATGGACAGGATTGGCAGCTTAATGCTATAGAAAGGATAGAATAGAAAAGGGGAGTAAGAATGGAAAAGGAGTGATGTTTTTGATTAAGATAACGTTACAGCTGTACTTGGACATTCCTGGGAATACATCCAGGAAAATTATTTGGGTAGAACTAAGAAACAACAAATGGATGATCACCTTATTGAGATTGTATTACAGACCCTGTAATAGTCAGCGGGAAATTGAGAAACAAATGTATACAGAGGTCTCAGTTTTCTGTAAGAATAATAGGGTGGTAATGGGAGGGGTTTTCAACTTTCCAAACGTAGGCTGGGACTGCCACAGTGTTAAGGGCTTGAATGGAGAGGAATTTATTAAGTATATACAAGAAAAGTTTCTGATTCAATATGTGGATGTACTTGCGTCAGAAGGAGTAAAACTTGATCTTCTCTTAGGAAATAAGGCAGGGCAGATGACTAAGGTGTCGGTGGGGAGGGGGGTGGGGGGTGCAGAGAGGGAGTGCTGTGGGGTCAGTGACCGTAATTTATTAGTTTTAAAATTGTGATGAAAAGGTATAGACCAGATCTAAAAGTTGAAGTTCTGAATTGGAAGAAGGCCAATTTGAGGTTTTGGTCAAGAAAAAGAAGGAAGCATATGTCAGGTATTGATAGCAGAGATTGAGTGAACCTGGGCGTGTGTAAAGGCAGTAGAAGTACACTTAAGAAGGAAATCAGAGGAGGTGGCGCAAAAAGGGGCATGAGATAGCTTTGGCAAATAAGGTTAAGGAGGATCCAGAGGGATTCTACAAATAAGTACAAAAGAGGAACTAGGGAGAGAATAGGGTCCCTGAAAGATCAGTAAGACCACCTGTGTGGGGGAATGGCAGGATATGAGTGAGATTCAGTGCTTATTGTGGAGAATGATATGGAAACATGGAAGGTAGGAGTAGGAGGAGACCATCAGGCCCTTCAAGATTTCTCTGCCATTTATCATGATCCTGGCTGATTGTCAAACTCAATAGTTTAGATCAGAGTGGCACTGGAAAAGCACAGCAAACAATAGATTGTAGGTGCCAGAGTAGGCCATTCTGCCCTTCGAGCCAGCGCCGCCATTCATTCTGATCATGGCTGATCATCTTCAATCAGTATCCTGCCTTATCCCCATAATCCTTGATTCCTCTATTCTTAAGAGCTCTATCCAACTCCTTTCTTGAAAGGATCCAGAGACTTGGCAGAGCATTCCATACACCCGCCACTTAGGGTGAAGAAGTTTCTCCTCAACTCCGTTCTAAGTGGCCTACCCCTTATTTTTAAACTGTGTCCTCTGGTTCGGGACTCACCCATCAGCGGAAACATGCTTCCTGCCTCCAGATTGTCCAATCCTTTCGTAATCTTATACGTCTCAATGAGATCCCCTCTCAGCCTTCTAAACTCAAGCGTATACAAGCCCAGTCACTCCAGTCTTTCAATGTATGATAGTCCTGTCATTCTGGGAATTGACCTCGTGAACCTACGCTGCATTCCCACAATAGCCAGAATGTCTTTCCTCAAATTTGGAGACCAAAACTGCGCACAGTATTCCAGATGCGGTCTCACCAGGGCCCTGTACAGCTGCAGAAGAACCTCTTTGCTTCTATACTCAATTCCTCTTGTTATGAAGGCCAGCATGCTATTAGCTTTCTTCACTGCCTGCTGTACCTGCATGCTTGTTTTCATTGACTGATGTACAAGAACACCTAGATCTCGTTGTACTGCCCCTTTACCTAACTTGACTCCATTCAGGTAGTAATCTGCCTTCCTGTTCTTGCCACCAAAGTGGATAACCACACGTTTATCCACATTAAACTGCATCTGTCATGCATCCGTCCACTCATCTAGCCTGTCCAGGTCACCCTGTATTCTCCTAATATCTTCCACCCAGCTTTGTGTCATCAGCGAATTTGCTAATATTACTTTTAATACCTTCATCTATATCATTAATGTACATCGTAAAAAGCTGCAGTCCCAGCACTGATCCCTGCGGCACACTGCTGGTCACTGCCTGCCATTCTGAAAGGGAGCCGTTTATCACTACTTTGTTTCCTGTCGGCCAACCAATTTTCAATCCATGTCAGTATTTTGCCCCTAATACCATGTGTCCTAATTTTGCTCACTAACCTCCTATGTGGGACTTTATCAAAGGCTTTCTGAAAGCTCCCTCATCACCCAACACCTGGAGGAAGAACGCCTCATCTTCTATCTCGGAACACTTCATCCCCAGGGCATCAATGTGGACTTCACCAGTTTCCTCATTTCCCCCCCCCCCCCCATCTTACCTCAGTTCCAATCTTCCAGCTCTGTACTGTCCTCATGACCTGTCCTACCTGGCCATCTCCCTTTCCACCTTCCTCTCTGATCTATCTCCTTCATCCCTGTTTACTGTTTGCTGCCTTCTCCTCGCCTGCCCACCATTTATCTCTCCACCCTGGAGGCTTCCTGCCTCTATTCCTTTTGCTCGAGGCGTTGATTTTTCTGCTCCTCGAATACTGCCTCTGACCCGCTGTGCGTTTCCAGCACCACTAATCTAAACTCTGGTTTCCAGCATCTACAGTTCTCACTTTTGCCCTATCCAACTCCATAGCCTAACCTTGCTTTCTCCCCCTAACCTTTGATCCCATTTATCCCAAGTGCAATATCTAGCCATCTCTTGAATACATTGAACATTTTGGCCTCAACTACTTCCTGTGGTAATAAATTCCACAGGCTCAGCACTCTTTGGGTGAAGAAATGTCTCTCCATTTCCCTCCTAAGCCGTCCACCCGAAATCCTCAGATGGTGACTCCTGATTCTGGACAACCCATCCTCGGGAACATTTTCGCTGCATCTACCCTACCTGGTCCTGTTTGATTTTTATAAGTCTCTATGACAGCCTCCCTCATTCATCTGAACGCCAGTGAAAACGATCCTAATCTAATCAAACTCACTTCCTTGAGAGCAAGAGCATCTTTCCTCAGAAAAAGAGACCAAAATTACACACACTGTTCTTGGTCTGGCATCACAAAGACCTGTATAACTGCATCAACACATCCCTGAGCTTGGACTCGAAACCTCTCACAATGAGGAAACTTTGGGAAATAAATAGTAACATCTTGAAAAATGCCCATATTACATTGAGGATGGCACGGTGGCTCAGTGGTTAACACTACTGCCTTATAGCGCCAGGGACCCGTTTTTGATTCCAGCCTTGGGCGACTATTTGTGTGGAGTTTGCACCTTCTCCCCATGTCTGCATGGGTTTCCTCCAGATGCTCCAATTTCCTTCCGTGCAAGTTAGGTGAATTGGCCATGCTAAATTGCTCATAGTGTTCAGGGATGTGTCGGTTAGGTGCATTAGGGAACTGTAGAGAAATAGGGTAATGGGATGGGTCTGGGTGGGATGCTCTTCAGAGTGCAGTGTGACCTTATTGGGTCAAAATGGCCTGTTTCCACACCGTGTAGGGATTCTATGATACAGAGGAGTGGTGCAGGAAGTCCTAAAATGCATACAGGTGGATGAATCCCCAGGACCCGATCAGATGTACCCTAGTGCTCTACGTGAAGCTGAGGAAGTGATTTCAGAGTTCCGGTGTCAAAGACTGGTGATTGACTAGCGTGGTGCCACTATTTTAGGAAGGTGGTAAGGAAAAGCAAGGGAACTATAGACCAAAGAACCTGACTTCAGTGGTGGGCAGATTGTTGCAGGGGATTCTGAAGGACAGGATTTACATGTACTTGGAAAGGCAAGAACTAATTAGGGATATTCAACATGGCTTTATGCATGGAAAATCATATCTCAGTAATTTGATTTTTTTTTGAAGAAGTAACAAAGAGGATAATGCAGACAGAGCGATGGACATGATCTGTGTGAACTTCAGTAAGGCATTTGACAAGGTTCCTCATGGTAGACTGGTTAGCAATGGAGAACTAAACATTTGGATACAGAAGTGGCTTGAAGGTAGAAGGTAGAGGGTGATAGTAGAGGGTTGCTTTTCAGACTGGAGGCTTGTGTCGCAAGGATCCTTGCTGGGTCCCCTGCTTTTTGTCATTTATACAAATAATTTGGATGAGAGTATGATTAGTAAGTTTGCAGGTGACACTAAAATTAGAGGTGTAGTGGACAGCAAAGAAGGTTACCTCCGAGTACAACGAGACCTTGATCAGATGGGCTAAGAAATGGCAGATGGAGTTTAATTTAGATGAATGTGAGGTGCTGCATTTTGGAAAGTCAAATCAGGGGAGGACTTATACACTTAATGGTAAGGTGTTGGGGAGTGTTGCTAATCAAAGAGACCTTAGAGTGCAGGTTCTTAGTTCCTTGAAAATGGAGTCACAGGTGGATGCGATAGTAAAGAAGGCATTTGGTATGCTTTCCTTTATTGATCAGAGCATTGAGCAAGGAGTTGGGAGGTCATTGTTTAGGCCACTTTTGGAATCCTGCATTCAATTCTGGCCTTCCTGCTTTCGGAAGGATGTTGTGAAATTTGAAAGGGTTCAGAAAAGATTTAAAAGGGTGTGTCCAGGGTTGAGGGTTTGAGCTGTTGGGAGAGGCTGAATATGCTGGTGCTATTATCCCTGGAGCGTCAGAGGGCAAACTTATAGAGGTTTATAAAATCATGAGGGGAATGGATAGCAAGTGTAACAAAGGTCTTTTCCCCAGGGTGGGGGAATCTAAAAGTAGAGGGCATAGGTTTAAGGTGCAAGGGGAAAGATTTAAAAGGAACCTAAGGGGCAACCTTTTCACATAGAGACTGGTGGTGTGTGGAACGAACTGCCAAAAGTGGAGGCATCTGGATGGATATATGAATAGGAAGGGTTTAGGGGGCTTTGAACCAAATGTTGGCAAATGGAACTAGATTAATTTAGGATATCTGGTGGGCATGGACGTGTTGGACCAAAGAGTCTGTTTCTATGTTGTACAGATCTATAACTCTATGACCTCTCCGATGTAGCATTCAATACCATTTGCAGTTCTTCACATTCTGAAGCAGTTGATGCTCATGTAGGCTGTGACAATATTTACTCTTGGACCGATGAGTGGGCAAGCAACATGCACGTCACACAAGATCCAGGCAGTAACCATTACCAACCAAAGAGAATCTTTTGAATGTAGGTTTGCTTGCTGAGCTGAAAGGTTCATTTCCAAGAGAGAATCTTCCCATCAATTCTTAATATTCAAGTGTTGCCATAATTGAATCACCCATTCTCAACATCCTAGCATTAATCACTAACCAGATACTTAACTAGAATAGTCACATAAATACATTTGACTCTTAAGAGCAGATCAGAGGCTGAGAATTCTGTAGTACGTAACTTTCCCCCTAATTTCACACAATCTGTCCACCATATTCAAGACCCAAGTCAGGATTCTGGTAGAAGACTCAGCATTTGCTAGGATGACTGCAGCTCCAGGTAAACTCAGAAAATATCAACACTACCTGGGGACAAATTAGACACTTTGATCGGCATTCTGCTCCACCTTAAAAATTGGGCGGCATGGTGGCACAGTGGTTAGCACTGCTGCCTCACAGCGCCAGAGACCCGGGTTCAGCTCCTGCCTCAGGCGACTCTCTGTGTGGAGTTTGCACATTCTCCCCGTGTCCCCAAAAATGTACAGGTTAGGTGAATTGGCCATGCTAAATTGCCCTAGTGTTAGGTGCAGGGGTAAATGTAGGGGAATGGGTCTGGGTGGGTGCGCTTCGGTGGGTCGGTGTGGACTTGTTGGGCCGAAGGGCCTGTTTCCACACTGTAAGTAATCTAATAATTCACTCCATGCACAATGGACTTGAGTCGGGAGCAGTACGTATCCTTTACAGAATGAACTTCAGCAACTCCTTATTCAACAGCAGGTTGATAGCACCTTCCAGACACATGACTTCTTATCACCTGAGGGGGAAGCCAATGGATATAGTTTACTTGTACTTCAAGAAAGTGTTCAAAAATGTTATACAATAGAGATTAGCATGTAAAACTAAAGTACATTGAATTGGGCATAGTATACTGACATAGATAGATAACTGTCTGGCATATAGTAGTAGGAAAGAGTAGGAATTTTCTGAGTGGCAGCTAGTGACCAGTGGGGTATGGCAAGCATCAGTGCTTGGACCAAAAACTATTTACAGTATACTAATTATTAGTTGAGGGAACTAAATATAGTATCTCCCAAGTTTGTAAATGACGCAAAGTTGTGTGAGAGAGTGAATTGTGAGGAGGATGTAGAGGTGCTTAAGTGCGATATGAACATGTTGAGTGGTTAGGCAGATGTATAGCATGAGGTACTTTGGTAGCATAAACAGGAAGGTAGATTATTATCTGATAGGTAGGGAAAGGTGGAGCTGCAAAAAGTGTCCTTTTACACCATTGCTGAGGGTAAGCAGACAGTGAAAAAGGCAAAATGGGTTTTGGCCATCATAGCATGAGGATTTAGGTACAGGAATAAAGATGTCTTGCTGCCAATTGTACAGCACCTTGCTGAGACCACATCTGGAATATTGTGTGCAGTTTTGGTCACCTTATCTGAGGAAGGATGTCTTGACAATGAAGAGAGTGCAACAAATGTTTACCAGATTAGTCCAGGATGGCTGAACTAACGTATGAAAAGAGAGAGAGAGAGACTGCTTTGGGCTGGGATTATATGTAGGGCAGGATCACATATAAAGATTGGATCACAAACCATAGGAAACATGGTCCTGATGACCAGGGAGTCCAGAGCAAGTGGTCACGGCTAAGGAGTAGGGATAGGCCTTTTAGGACTGAGATGAGAAATTTCATCACCCGAGAATATTGAGCCTGTGGAATTCTTTGCCACAGAAAGTGACTGAGGCCAAAACACTGAATGTTTCAAAGGAGAAGCTAGTTCTTTGGGCTTACAGAATCAAAGATATGGAGAAAAAGAATTAAAAACAGAGTGCTGAGTTGGATGCTTACCATGATTGTATTGAATGGCAGAGCAAGTTGCAAGACCTTCTCCTGTTCCTAAAAGAATAGGAGAGGCAGATTCAGCTCCTAGTTTCAACAACAGCCCCCCACCCCCCACCCCGAAGGCAAACCAACCTGACAACTACATTGTTGATTCTTCACCATTGCCAGATTAAAACCCTTGCCTTATCTGTCACTTGAACAAAAAAATAGCTCATCTCTACCTTCTTAGGTTCAGTTATGGATGAGTAATAAATGCTGGCAATGCTCACCATGAATGTATACAAAAATAAATCCAATTGCTATCTACCTATTTGTGTCATGGGAAGTAATTATAAGTTTAATGCTATACTTTTCGTATTTGTGGAGATAATGACACCCCGTGATAAAAATTATTTAAATAGTATCTTGTTGATTGTAGCTGTTCCAAACCTGAAGCAGAATGATCTCATCACTTCTCATAGTCTACTTGAACTGTAACTATAATAGAAAAGGTACTGTTGAAATTAAATATCTTATTATTTGGGCAGCACGGTGGCTCAGTGGTTAGCACTGCTGCCTCACAGCGCCAGGGACCTGGGTTTGATTCCAGCCTCGTGCGACTGCGTGGAGTTTGCACATTCTCCCCATCTCTGCATGGGTACCCTCCAGGTACTCTGGTTTCCTCCCACAATCCAAAGGTGAATTGGCCATGCTAAATAGTGTTTAGGGATGTGTAGGTTAGGTGTATTAGTCAGGGATAAATGTAGAGTAATAAGGGTAGTTGAATGGGTTTGGGTGAGTCCTCAAAGATTAAGAAGTTAGCAGAAAAACTCAAACAAGAAGGAAGGGAGTTAGAGGCCATGAAATGTATTTGGCAAACTGGATAAAGGAAAATTCCAAGGTGGTTTATGCATACATAAGGAGCAAGTGGGTAGCTAGATAAAGAGTAGGTCCACTCAAGGACAAAGGAGGGAACTCATGTGAGGAACTGGAGGAAGTGAGTGAGTTCATTAATGAGTACTTTGTATCAGTATTCACAAAGGATGAGGACATGGTGGATGGTGAATCTCTGGAGGGATATGTTGATATTCTGTGACGTGTTAGTATAAAAAAGGCACTGGTGTTGGGCATTTGAAAAGCATTAAGGCGGTAGGTCCCCAGGAAGGCTGAGGAAATTGCTGGGACCTTCTCCAAAATCTTTGTATCCTCTGTAGTCAGAGGTACCAAAGACTAGATAATAGACTGGACATTGTTCCTTTGTTTAAGAAAAGTAACTGGGATAATCTGGGAAATTACAGGCTGGTGAGCTTTACGTCAATGGTAAGAAATTTATTAGAGAAAATTCCAAGGATTTACTCACATTTGAGGAACTGACAAAGGTGCTTCACGAGGGCAAGGCAATAGATGTTGTCTGTAGGGACTTTAGCAAAGTCTTTAACAAAATACCTCCTAGCAGGCTAATACAAAAGGTGAAGTCACAGAGGTTCTGTGGTGAACTAATAAGTTGGATACAGAACTGGCTAAGCTGTAGAAGACAAAGTAGTGATGGAAGTGTATTTTTCAGATGGGGGAGATCTATGACCAGTGCTGTTCTGCAGGGGTCATCGCTTGGGACCTTTGTTGTTTGTAATATATATAAATGATTTGGAGCAGTATGGATGTGCCCCAATTAGTAAGTTTGTAGTGGGCAAAAAGATTGGGGGAGCTGCAGATAGTGAGGAGGATTACCAGATGATACAGCAGGATATGGATAGGCTAAAGACTTGAAAGGAGGAATGGAAGTTGGGATTTCTTCCAGACAAATGCAAGGTGATGCATTTTGGGAGATTTAATGCAGCAGGGAAGTATACAGTAAATGGCAGAACTTTTAGTAGCATCAATGTATGTTTAGGCATACTGAAAGTCACAACACAAGTTGATAAGATGGCCACAAAGACATGTTCACCTTCATCGATTGGTGCACAGAATATGCAAGTCATACTGGAACTGTATAGAACTTTAGTTCAGCCACATTTGCAACATTGTGTACACTTCTGGTTGCCACACTGCCAGAAGGATGTGGAAGCTTTGGAGAGGGTACAGAAACAGTTTACCAGGGTTTTATGGAAATAGAGATAGTTGGAAAAGCACAGCAGGTCTGGCAGCCTCTGTGAAGAGAAATCAGAATTGACGTTTTGGGTCCAGTGACCCTTCCTCAGAAACCCTCAGTTCTGGATCCAAAATGTTGATTTTTCTCCACAGATGCTGCCAAACCTGCTGAGCTTTTCCTGGAAGTTCTGCTTTTATTTCTGATTTTCAGCATCTGCAGTTCTTAATGACTTTTACTGCAATGTTGCCTGGTTGGGTGGTATTAGCTATAATGGGAGATTAGACAAACTTGGTTTGTTTTCACTTGAATGTCAAAGGATGAGCGGCGACCTGTTAGAAGTTTACAAAAATGATAAGAGGCATCAATAGAATGGATAGTCAGAAATTTTTTTTACCATGTAGAAATATCAATTACTAGGAAATGTAGAACTAAAAGGAGGTGAGTTTAAAGGTCATAGGAGAGGCAGATTTTTTTACACAGAATATTAGTGCCAGAAGAGATGGTGGAGGTGGATACAGTAGCAACGTTGAAGTAGTATTTTGGCTGATGTATGAATTACAGTGCAGTTGTAGGTCATTTGGTCCATTGAGTCTGCATTGACTATCTGAAGAGCATCCCACTGAGACCTACCCCACACATTTACCATGGCTAATCCACCTCGCCTCCACATCCCTGACGTACTTAGTAGATCTACCCCCTACCCTGTCCTTGTAATCTTTATTTTCTACGGCTAATCCACATCTCTGGACACTATGGGCAACTGAACGTGGCCAATCCACCTAACCTGTATATCTTTGGACTGTTGGGGGGGGAACCCACACAGACACTGGGAGAATGTGCAAATTCCACACAGACAGTTGCTCGAGGTTGGAATCGAACCTGCATCCCTAGCGTTGTAAGGCAGCAATGACAGACACCTAGCCACCGTCCCACCCTGACGGTTAACAAAATCTGTTTTTTTTTTGCTTTTTAAGTTTAGTACTACAAGATTAGATTAGATTAGATTACTTAGTGTGGAAACAGGCCCTTTGGCCCAACAAGTCTGCCGAAGCGCAACCCACCCATACCCCTTACCTAACACTACGGGCAATTTAGCATGGCCAATTCACCTGACCCGCACATCTTTGAACTGTGGGAGGAAACCGGAGCACCCGGAGGAAACCCACGCAGACACGGGGAGAATGTGCAAACACCACAGTCAGTCGCCTGAGGCGAGAATTGAACCCAAGTCTCTGGCGCTGTGAGGCAGCAGTGCTAACTACTGTGCCACCGTGACACCCACAAGATATCTTCTGTTTTTTTACTAGATAATTTTAAAATTAATAGTGCAAAATCTTTTTTCCAATTGTAATTTTCCCCAATTGCATTCCAGCAGGAAAAAAATGTTGCTTATCGTGTTGCACCAAAAATGTTTCTCCAAGGTGCTGTAACCATAGCAGGTCCCCTACACACACAGGTTTTAGTCTGTGGAGAACATTTTTAAATGGTAGCAATTCAGAAACGAGTGGCCTTTCATGTATTAATTTGAGTAAAGTCCCAGAAAAAATTTTGCACAAACATTCAACTTCATCATTGTTTCATGTGCTACATACTCCATAAATTATAAAATTGCATTCATGTGTTTACTTCACATTAGGAAACAAGGTTAGCACCAGAGACAGTAATCTCATTGTTGCACGAATGGGATTGTGTAATGCACTTACTTCATTGTCCAAATTCTTTCCCTTCATGTGGTGTGGTGTCGTCTTGTTGGTCCTTTTCTTTCAATGATGTAATCATAATATGCTTTGTGAATTATTACAAGCCCAAAACTGAGACCATCAATAGCCAAAACACTTAACATCAACTAAAACTGTTGGAAATAATATTTTAGTATTTTCACTTCTAATGATTTAGAAGAATGTGTATCACAACTTTTTAAAACTGCTTTCTTAAATTAGGTACAGTTGCTCTTTGGAATTTGAATACAACATCATTACTGTTACGAGTCCAGCAAGGAGATGGAACTTTGAGGGTCTATCCTTTCCACTCCTTTGTTGCACATGACCATGCTGTCAAAGCCATTGCTTGGAGTAAAGCTCACAGGTAAGAAAACAAGAATGTGAGAAATTAGCTTTAATCTTTTGAAATGGAAATGATCTTTTTTCCCCTCCTTTAGCCAGAAGTATCTAGGGATCGCAAGTATGTACAGTTAGTTTGCAGATCTGTCATGGTCTTATTGAATAGTAGAACAAATTTGAGGCATTTAATGGCCTACTCTTGTTCCAATGCAATCCAAGTATTTTCTTGTGGTCCTGTGGGCCAACAACTAGATTCATGTAAAACTGTTCTTAAGCAAAGGTAAGGGCAGACATTGAAGTTTTATGCAGCTTTAGGTCTGTTTCTTCACCTAATGGAAGCATGCTACTCTGCAGTGTGGAGGAACAGTGGGATCTTTGTGTTCAAGTGCAGAGATCCATCAGATTTGCCACCCATGTGGATGGGGTTGTTAAGAAGGTGTTTTGGCTTTCATTAACAGGGAGATTGAATTTCAGAGACGCGAGATTTTGCTGCAGCTCTACAAAACCCTAGTAAGACCACACTTGGACTATTGTGTCCAGTTTTGGTGGCCCTATTATAGCAAAGTTATGAAGGTTTTGGAGAGGGTGCAAAGGAAGTATACCAGGATGCTGCCCGGACTGGGGGTCTTGTCTTATAAGAGAGTTTGACCAAACTCAGATTTTTCTCTGGAGAGAAGGAGGAAGAGAGGTGACCTGATTGAGGTGTACACAGTAATGAGAGGCATGGATAGAGTCGCTAGCCAGAGACATTTTCCCAGGGCAGGATTGACTGCCACAAGGGATCATAGTTCTAAGCTGTTAAGAAGAAGGTGCAGAGGAGACATCAGAGGTAGGTTCTTTACAGAGTTGTGAGCGCATGGAATGCGTTGCCAGCGGTAGTGGTGGAAGCAGAGTCATTAGGCATATTTTAGCGACTGCTGGACATGCACATGGACAGCAGTGAATTGAGGGAAGCGTAGGTTAGGTTATTTTACTTCAGATTAGGATTAATCCTCAGCACACCATCATGTGCTGAAGGGCCTGTACTGTGCTGTACTTTTCTATGTTTTATTACCATGCAGCACCAATATGACTGCCTTGATTAAGACTTATTTTCAAACATTCTGTTGGAGCTTCGCAATACTTCCTTGGTACAGTCATGATGGATTGAAATAAAATGTTTCAAGATATTTTGTTTGTGGAGAGTAGAAGGAGCTTACTTTACATGTGACAGCTGTCACTGACGTGTAGCATGAAGCAAATAGAAGAAATTAAAAATGTATTTTTCTGTTGAGTATCTATTTACTCAACAAAAAATACATTTAGAATTTCTTATAACTGACATATAGTGATATATAGTGAATACAAAACAAAAATTCTAATGTTTCAAATACCATTTTTGAAACTAACTTCAACATCTCACTAAGTATGTTAATTGGCAAAAGCAAAATACTGAATGTTTGACATCTGAAATAAACAATCTGAATTGTGACCTTTAAGCGGCAATTGGATAGTACATGGATAGGTGCTTAAGCTAGGATAAATGTTCGGCACAACATTGTGGGCCGAAGGGCCTGTTCTGTGCTGTATTGTCCTATATTCTAAAATAGAAAATGCTAGAAACACTTAGCAAGTCAGGTAGCAAATTCCTTGGCAATGCTTATAGAGCAATGTATAATTTCAAGACTGAGAGAAAAGAGGCATTATTTAAAAAATAAAAATCATTTTGTTATATTTCCTTCCCATGCATAGCATTTGGTGGAATTGTCACTTAATGAGCCAAATGCAGCAGTGTCTGTACCAAAAGCAAACAGCGAATTGATGAATTTTTCTTCCTTTAGCACTCATTATGCATGTTTCTCACCATCTCAGCTGCAGTTTATGGTATCCTATTTTGGCAGATGATGATAACAATCTGTCTCCAAATTGAAGCCAATGTTCTGCATTTTAAAGAAAAAGTTTAAAGAGAAAGCAAGCTTCAAACATTTTTGCATGCTAGTCCATTTTGTGTTACATTAGAGTATTTCTTCAATATTGCTGCAGCTTTGGTATGAATTGCATAAGTTCCCTAGTTACTGCTAATGCTAGCAGTCAAAAACTATTATCGCTACATACTTCTGTGATATCAGTTTTGATTGGTTATATGCACATTTCCATTCTTCCTGTAAACCTTGTCTGGAACATGGGATGATGTTAGAAATCAAAAAGAGAATGTATGTTGAAAGCACTTATTTTTCCATGATCCCAAAGCCCACCATTGTTAGAAGCGGTGGTTCTTTCTGGATGGTTGCTTGATGTATGTACATTTTTGTTAACGTGCATTCAGTCAGATAATGTTCATTTTTGGGCATGCATCCTGTGTCATTACATCTTTCAATTCCCAGTGAAAATCTTACTATCTTACAATTGTTCTGGCAGCATTTTCTTCTCCCTACACTATTCTATATGTCCGTATCTCTCTCAGCTCTTGGGATTGTTAGGACCTTAAGGTGATATTTAACAAAGATAGAAAACTTGCTTTCATGTAGTATTTTTCTCAACCTGTGGATACTTCACAGTCAATTAGTTACTTTTAAAAAAAGTCATAGTCGTGTGGGCAAATGGGATTCCCAATTTATACACTGCAAAGTTTTATACAGAGTAGTGAGATAAATTCTAGATACTTTTTTTGTTCTTAGCAGTATGAGAGAGAACCATTAGTTGGGGTATGGTGCTTACTCCTCAGCTCTTATTTGACAAAATGTTGTGAAATCATTATTCAACACAGGTTAAGATCCAATCTAGTAAACTGAACCTCCAACAGTATGGCAACCCCTCTCTAAATTTTAGATTAGATTAGATTACTTACAGTGTGGAAACAGGCCCTTCGGCCCAACAAGTCCACACCGACCCGCCGAAGCGCAACCCACCCATACCCCTACATTTACCCCTTAACTAACACTACGGGCAATTTAGCATGGCCAATTCACCTGACCCGCACATCTTTGGACTGTGGGAGGAAACCGGAGCACCCAGAGGAAACCCACGCAGACACGGGGAGAACGTGCAAACTCCACACAGTCAGTCGCCTGAGTCGGGAATTGAACCCGGGTCTCTGGTTCTGTGAGGCAGCAGTGCTAACCACTGTGCCACCGTGCTGCCCAGTGGAAATATCTGCCTAGATCATATTCTCAGATTCTGAATGTGGAGTCTAAATTTACCAATTTCTAATCTCAGCCAAGCATGCTTGGAAGCCTCTAACAATCGTTTTTGTTGACGGGAGCAGCAAGCTAATATGCACAATTTTAAAAAAAATCGTTAACAATGCAATTCTTACTGGCAAAACCAGCATCGATTGTTCATCTTTAATTACTGTACTTAGATCTTTTTCAAAATCTGGTGTTAGGGGTTTAATGAAATTTAGGTGGCTTGCTAGACCATTTCAGAGTTTGGTTAAGAGTCAACCACATTAATGAAATGAAATCACATTCGCTCGCATTGGTTATAAACTTCGAATTTTTTCCTTAGCCACTGACTCCATCCCCCCGTGTGACCCCTGCTTATTAAATGTTTCATGACCTTGATATTTTGCTTGACCTTGAGTTGAGTTCCCAGCCCCATAGCTGGTCCATTAATGACTTCCTACTTCCACTTCACGACTACCTCGTCTTTAAGCTGCTCCATAACTGCTTCCTCCTTTAAGATTCGATTAAAATCTGCCCCTTCAGCCAAGGTATCTGTTGGAATGTTTCTTTATGTGAAATGTGCAACACCTTGGGCTGTGAAGCATACAATATAAATACAAATTGTTGCTGTTATGGATGTGTATTAAGTAGATTTGTATTTACAGCTCTCCAGCCGCATCATTGCCATTTTGTCAATACAGTTTTTACTCCCAGATTTTGCTTTAAATTGTATGTCAATTCTCATCCTGCAAATTGGGATTTTTACTCACTTTCATTGGATTATTAGACCATGCTCGGGGTTATCTATCCCCTAACATAACCACAAATGTACTACTTATAAAAACTTTTCTTTCTAAATCATCTAGTGAAATTTCTTGACATTGACATTGTTTTTGCCAGATGGACTTTAAAGATATGTAGAAATCTGACTGTGTGGAGTTTGCGCATTCTCCCCGTGTCTGCGTGGGCTTCCTCCGGGTGCTCCGGCTTCCTCCCACAGTCACAAAAATATGCAAGTCAGGTGAATTGGCCATGCTAAATTGCCTGTAGTGTTAGGTGAAGGGGTAAATGTAGGGGTATGGGTGGGTTGCGCTTCAGTGGGTCAGTGTGGACTTGTTGGGCTGAAGGGCCTGTTTCCACACTGTAAGTAATCTAATCTAAAAAATCGGATATACATTAGCATCTTACCATAACATTTCAGCATTTTAGAGTGTTACTATATTTTACCTCAACCAACTTGCAAAAATTACAATTTTTCAACAGCAAATTATTGAGTGTTCGCCACCTGTTTTCTATATAGTGTTATATAATTGGCTGTGATTTTTGTATATATTTAGAATATATTTAAGATAAATTGTATTGTCTGACAAAAGAAGGTTGGATTAGATTTTTGTACAGAAATACAAGCATTGTATTTCAGAGAACAAATTCATTAATTTGTGACTAATGAAATGAATTGGTCTTCTTTCCCAGTTTTAAAAACTTAGCTGGGTAATATTTGAATTTGACTTTATTTGGACCTTGTATTTGTAATTCTTTCAAAGTTTTATTTGTTGTCAAGTGATTCTCAATTAGTTTAGATTTACTGATCTACAATGCAAAACTATTAAAATCTGCAGTATTTGGAACAAAAGTGCTTCAATTTTATAGTCAGCTTTCAAAATTTTCTTTATTCCCACAGTAAACCGAAGTTTCCATAGATTTTCCCAACTTTTTTTAAGTTAATTGTCCATTGGTCCACTGGTCCTTTTGTCTTTTATGGAAGTAAACAGTTTTTAAAATTCATTCATACGATGCAGCCATCGCAGAATGCAGTGCTTAGCTACCTTCTTGAACCGCTGTAGTTCATTAATGTGAAGGTCCTGCCACAATATAGTTCGGGAGGCTGTTCCAAGATTTTCAATCTGAGACACTGAAGTGATGGCACTGTCTGAGTAGTTATGCATCAAAATTAGCATGAGCTAAACATTATATGTTCTGATTTCTTTATAATTAAGAATGAAATGGCAAATCAAATTTATTAAATGACTGCTGTTTACATAAAGCCCATGCAAATCTTTCACTTTTGTCACTATTTTAAGTTGTCCCTGAAATCCAAAATTGTAATGTATTTTTATGTGTACATCCTCTCTGTTCCTTAACAGTGTATTTTGTAATTCTTGCATGGGGGAGCCCACCTCGTCCACACCGATGGTCTAGATACATTGCTTTTCAATTTGCTAGCTTCAACAATCACAAACAGTATAAGGAAACATTAATAAATCCCAATAGGAAAGTTGTTAGCTATGCCAGATAGAGTTGTTGATGGGATGGGCTTTGGGAAGGGAGGAGAGGTAGTGATTCTTGTATTTCATGATATTGAGCACTGACCACTATATTTGCACACCAATTAATTACTATCTACTTAACCTTCTTTTGTCAGACAATACAATTTATCTTAAATATATTCTAATAGTCATCTAAGAAACATAGTGCAATTCAATAATTTGTATCAAGATGATTTCAAGGTATTGCAAGACAGAGTTATTTTGAGGGGCCTTAGATGATCAAACGTATAGGAGTGGAACTCAAGGTTTATGAATGCCATAAAATATGTATTACACTGTCTAGCATATTCATATTTTTTCCATGATAGTGTATTGTTTACCTTTTCAAGAGTTCCCCATTTTGATGGGAGGTACATTTTGCAGTAAATTGAATATAAATTTACATGGGATGACTGAACTACGTTTAGCTTTTTAAATATTGATTGTTGGCTCGGTTAAGATAAATTCTTTAGATATTCTTAGAAGAAAGCAGTAATTCAATGCCAAATATGGATAAACGCAATATTAAAAGAAATAATTAATCAGATTAATTATTTGAAAGCATTTTTGAACTTTTCTCTGTGAAATGATGGCACACTGTCAATCTTTAAATTTGTTGAGTGCTGTAGTGTTAATTGGCAACTATAGTATTGCATTCTTGGTAAAGATAAAGGTGCCATAAGTCGTTTTAATAGGAAGTTTGACCCGAGGGTCACCAAGCCTCAGGCAAGGGGGGAAGTTGAGAAGGACACACTATTGGCATTACTTTTTATCATAAGCCAACCACCTTTAAAGCAGTAGACAATGCCGATAGGGTAATCTGGTATGAAAGTACGATTAACATAAATTATTGCACATGGTTATTTTCAAAATGAAATTAATTGAAACTGATATCTAAGTACCTTAGCCTTTATATGTAATTTATTGATTATATCTTAAGGTTTTTCTCATAGTGGTGAAATTTATTTTCTCTCAAATTGTTTGTCTGCTGATAGCAACTTTCTAGTGACAGCTAGCCCTGATAGGAAGATCAAGTTCTGGGATCTCAGAAGAACATACCAACCAATCAATGAAATCAAGCGTTATTTGAACACAGAAGTTGCTTGGTTGCTTCCGTGGTGTGGAGTTATGGTAGCACAGGAAAATTGCTATGCTGCGTAAGTGTCAACTGTCTTTGGACTAACATTTAAATGTGAAAGTTGATTTATATAATAATTATTGCATAGAGGGCAGTGTTAATAAGCCATTTACTTCCAGCTAATTAAATTTTCAATTTTTAAAGTCAGGTCTTCATGAATATATATGTACCAATTTGCAATGTGGAGTTACCAGATAAAGGATCACTAAAGAAATACAAAGTTAAAAATCACACAACACCAGGTTATTGTCCAACGGGTTTAATTGGAAGCACACTAGCTTTCGGAGTGACGCTCCTTCATCAAGTGATTGTCCTGACAATCACCTGATGAAGAGCGTCGCTCTGAAAGCTAGTGTGCTTCCAATTAAACCTGTTGGACTATAACCTGGTGTTGTGTGATTTTTAACTTTGTACACCCCAGTTCAACACTGGCATCTCTAAATCATAAAGAAATGCAAATCACTTTTTTTTAAAATGATGTACAAATAAAGCAAGGGTGATGTGGGGAAAAAAACAGTTTCACTTAATGAGTAGTTAGGGTATGGAATGTATTGCCCTGAAATCTGTTGGAGACAGGTTCAGTGAAGGCATCCAAGTGGGCATTGGATGATCATTTGGACTAAAATGGTGTGCACAGGATATGGTGATGAGGCAGGAGATTTTCCGAGGAATTAGAGGGATCAAAAGCCATAATAATTCTATTATTCTGTGATTTAAGTTATTTATGAATTTAATGAGAGTATTTATTATTTAAATAATATAAAATTGATTTTTGAGTTAGCTCCTCAAGGGCATTAGGTAAAGCAGGAATCATCAGATTTAAAAATCAAATTAAACTAACGAAAATGTAATAGGTTTTTTTTTGTTTCTTTTTATGAACTTATTTCTATTTCATCCCCTAAATAAAACTCAAAATGTAACTTTTCATTGCCCATCTATCATTTTAGTTGCAACATTTATGTATATAATTGCAGCATTTAGAGTCATAGAAATGTACAGTATGGAACTAGACCCTTCCTGATTCCTGATGAAGGGCTTATGCTCGAAACGTCGAATTCTCTATTCCTGAGATGCTGCCTAACCTGCTGTGCTTTGACCAGCAACACATTTGCAGCCTTCAGTCCAACTCATCCATGCAGACCAGATGTCCCAACCTAATCCAGTCCCATTTGCCAGCACTTGGCCTATATCCCTCTGAAGCCTTCCTATTCATATACCCATCCAGATGCCTTTTAAATGTTGCAATGGAACCACTTCCTCTGGCCTTTTAAATGTTGCAATTGAACCACTTCCTCTGGCAGCTCATTCCATACACGCACCACCCTCTGCATGAAAAAGGTGCCTCTTACATCCCTTTTATATCTTTCTCCTCTCACCCTAAACCTATGGCTTCTAGTTCAGCACCCCCCCCAGTCATTTTATAAATTGAGAACAGAAAGGCTTTTGAAACATGTATCATATTTATTGACGTGTGTATAAAAATGTCATATATAACATTTGAAGTGTACTGATGACTTGTCTGATCTATAATAAGGTTCAGAAGCTGAACAAAGTTCTAATAAATCTTTTAGTCTGTCTGCCATTACACTGAAAACCCCACACAAACTTTATATAGCTGAAACTATATATGCTCATCATATCTATACCAGACCTAAGAAATCTTTCTGTTACAGGTTTGGACTCAGTGGAATTCACTATGTAGATGCTGGTTTTCTTGGATTTAAGCCGTATTTTGCTGCACCAAGAGCAGGAACAGTATGGGTAGGTTTATTTATTGTTTTATAGTCAGTAAAGTATATTTAAAGCAGTTGCTTAAGAATCTAAATGAAGTAGAGGAAAATAGCATTTTAAGTACAAATACACAAGTCATTAAACATTGAGCCATTGATTAACAAGGCCCTTAAAAGAAATGCACAATACTTCATCTCGGTTCTAGAAATAATGCCTAACTTGTTTCAGTTAGATCACATCAAGAGTACTGAGTATAATTTTCATCTCCATGTTATTAAAAAAAGATATTGAGGGTGTAAAATCAATTTACAAGAATTATACCAGAATGTGGAGGTACCAGTCACAAACAAGATGATAAAACCTGTCTCTTGAGAAGTGGATGATCTAAATGCAGTCTTTGAAATGGTAAAAGGTTTTAATATAAAAGGCATAGATTTTTCTGCTTATGGGGAAGAACAAAATTAGAGACCATCGATATAAGGTGGAAATTAAATAAAGAATTCAGAAGGAACTTGTTTATACAGGCAATAGTGAGATGTGGAACTTTGTACCTTGGAGAATATTTGAAGTGAATGGATTAGATTCAAAAGTGAGGAAATAACACAGGAAAGATATTTTTCTAGTCAAGGGCAATTGTATGTTTTCACATGCTCTGAAGATTTTACTCATTCAAAAATATGAAAATAATTTTGTTTATTATGGCCAACTTAAGGTAATTGTAGAACATAGAACAGTACAGGCCCTTCAGCCCTCGATATTTGCACTGGTCTTTTTTCCTACTCCTAAAATCAGACTAACCTACATACCGTTCATTGTACTGTCTTCCATGTGCCAATCCAAGAGTCGCTTAAATGTCCCTAATGTGTCTGACCCTACTGCCACTGTTAGCAGTGCATTCCATGCACCCGCCAGTATGTGTAAAGAACCTACCTTTGACATCTCCCCTAAATCTTCATGTAATCACTTAAACATTATGCCCCCTCATGACAGACATTTCCAGCATGGGAAAAAGTCTCTGGCTATCCACTCTATCAATACCTCTCATTATTTTATACACCTCTATCAAATCACCTCTCATTGTTCTTCACTCCACTCCAATGAGAAAAGCCCTAGCTCCCTCAACCTTTCTTCATAAGACATGCCCTCCAGTCCAGGCAGCATCCTGGTAAATCTCCTCCGCCGTGTCTAAAGCTTCCACATCTTTCCTATAATGAGGTGACCAGAACGGAACACAATATTCCAAATGTGGTCTAACCAGAGGCCTATAGAGCTTCAGCATACCCTCGCGGCTCTTAAATGCAATCTCCCTGCTAATGAAAGCCAACTCACCATATGCCTTTTTTACAGCCATAACAAGTTGGGTGGCAACTTTGAGGAATCTATGGACATGGACCCAAGATCTCTCTGTTCCTGTACACTGCCAAGAATCCTGCCTTTAACTCTGTAATCTGCATTCAAATTTGACCTTCCAAAATGAATCCCTTGACGCTTTTCCATCTGCCGCTTATCAGCCCAGTTCTGCATCTGGTCAATGTCACTTTGTAATTTACAGCAGTCCTCCACACTATCCACAACTTCACCAACACTTGTGTCATCGGCAAACTTACTAACCCACCCTTCCACTTCCTCATCCGAGTCATTTGTAAAAACCACAAAGAACAGAGGCCCCAAAACCGACCCCTGCAGGGCACCATTGGTCACCAAGCTCCAGGCTGAATACTTTCCTCTGCCACCACCCTCTGGCTTCTATGGGCCAGCCAATTCCGCATCCGGACAGCTAGATTTCCCTGTATCCCATGCCTCCTTACTTTCTGAACAAGACTACCATGGGGAACCTTATCAACCGCGTTGCTAAAATCAGTGGATACTACATCTACTGCTCTACCTTTATCAGTGTGTTTTGTCACATCCTCAAAGAATTCAACAATGTTTGAGAGGAATGACGTGCATCCCTCAAAGCCATAGTGACTGTCTCTAATCAAACTATGATTTTCCAAGTAATCATAAATCTTGTCTCTCGGAATCCTCTCCAATACCTTGCCCACCACAGACATATGACTGGCTGGTCTGTACTTCCCAGGATTATTCGTATTTCCTATTAGTGAACGTATACAATCTTCCACATTTTTTAAAATAAAAAAAATGCTCTGTTCTGTATCAGAGAATCAAAATGTTCTGCTCTGCCCTTGCTGAGTTAGCTTACTGAAAAGAGCAAAAATGTATCTGTAAAAGCAAGTGATTTGGTGTCACTTGACCAATCTTGCAAATTTCTGCAGTTGCCTTATGAACAAAG
Organism: Hemiscyllium ocellatum; assembly: GCF_020745735.1. Lineage (NCBI taxonomy): Eukaryota > Metazoa > Chordata > Chondrichthyes > Orectolobiformes > Hemiscylliidae > Hemiscyllium > Hemiscyllium ocellatum. The sequence continues at coordinate 90,191,335 of NC_083403.1, read as the reverse complement.
ATTAAAAGTCCAGGCTATTTAGCCTTTTTAGCTGTGAGATCATGCACTTTGGAAGAAGAAACAAGATGAGGAAGTTTTAATGAATGGCAGGACACAGGGTAGCTTAGAGGAACAGAAGGATCTTGGGGTAATTATTCCGTGATACTTGAAGTCAGGGGTTTAGATAGGGTTGACAGTGAGAACCTTTTTCCGCGTATGGAGTCAGCTGTTACTAGGGGACACAGCTTTAAATTAAGGGGAGGTTGGTATAGGACAGATGTTAGGGGTAGATTCTTTACTCAGTGAATTGTGAGTTCATGGAATGCCCTGCCAGTATCAGTGGTGGACTCTCCCTCTTTATGGTCATTCAAGCGGGCATTGGATAAGCATATGGAGGTTATTGGGCTAGTGTAGGTTAGGTAAGCTTCAGTCGGCGCAACATCGAGGGCCGAAGGGCCTGTACTGCGCTGTATTTTTCTATGTTCTATGTTCTAGCAGGTGAATAGTATTGTTCAGAAGTGATTTGGATATGTGTTTTCATCAATTTTGGTATAGAGTATAAGAGAAAGCAGATAATGTTGAAGTTATACAAAGAATTGGTGAGACTACAACTGGGATACTGTGTGTAGTTTTGGTCACCTCACTACAGGAAGAATGTGAAAGCAATGGAATGGGTACGCAGGAGGTGGAGAAATTGAGCTGCAAGGAGAGACGAGATAGGCTTGGATTGTTTTCTCTAGAGCAGAGAAGACTGAGGGAGCACATAACTGAGATGTGTACGGTTATGAGGGGTATGAACAGTGTGAGCAGCTGTTCCCATTGGCTAAGGGGTCATCACAAGAGGGCACAGTTTTAAGGTAAGGGGCAGGCGATTCAGAAAGGATTTGGGAAAAAAACTTTTTGACTCAACGGGTATTGGGAATTTGGAATGCACTACCTTAACAGCCTTTTAAAAAAAAATTAGATGGATACTTGAAATATTCTAACATTCGTGAATACAGGACATCTGCAGAAAATTAAGATTAGTGCACTTTTAGTGATAGTTATGTCAGTGCAGGCCTGATGGACCAAAGTGCCTTTCTTGCACTGGATGAATCTATGATTAAAAAAAACCAAAGGGTATGCATTTATTTAATGCCTTTTATGATCTCTGCATGACCCAAAATGTGTTACACCAATTAAGTACTTTTTCTGAAATATAGTCGTTGCTTTAATCATGGTGATGATTAATGTACTATAGTAAATAATTGCACAAATATTTTCTGTCTCTGGTATCTTCTAATTTCTTAACAAATATCCCTTTTGTCTGGACCTGCTGGTCCAGGAAGTAGCTTTTTCCAGGAGTTGCAGGAATTTCTCCAATATCACTTCACTGGAGGCGCACTGATGATGTTACCTAACAAGGTGACAAAATGAGAACAAATCTGCCCGTTCAGTGAGCAAATTTGCAACCTGATCCACAATCTTTCTCCAATACAACTTCTCTTATAACATTTCTGTGTCATTATATCCTTGTTGAACATGGTTTAAGTTGGAAATGCAGCAAAACTGTGGAATTGACCTGCTTTATTGGAGCTGAACATGTATCTTTCCCTACTTTGTGGCATTGCATATTATTTTGCATGTGAATTATTAGTATACAATATTAGTAACTTACCTCTGTCCTTGCTACAGTTTTTTGATTTAAGATGAAGATGGTTATAAGTCTGTCTAAACTTAGTGTTTTTGAAACATTTCTCCTCATTTCAGGGAAAGGGCATCCCCAGCTGATGAATATTTGGTTAATTCCTGTCTTTATTTTTTGCACACTGGTCTGATAACGATTTTGTTCTTGTTTTCTGCTTGTAGAGTATTTCTGGCTCTGATTGGTTGAATACCTGTGTCTCCGGAGATAACACAGGAGAGGTGATGGCGGTAATCCTCCCAGATTGTATGAACAACACAATGAATATCAAGCGACCTAATGAACGCCGTTTTGTAAGTATATGTTACCATTTAAGGGAGAGATAATGTTTTTCTTTGTAAAGCCATATTTTTCAATAGGTAAATACGTTCTTCAAAGAAGTTATCAGAGATAGGCAGGAATGTGGAGTAATCAGGTCAGTCAATATCTTACTGAATGACAGAGCAAACTTGAGGGGCCTATTACTTGTTTGTATGTTTGATGTTTATGGCACAATTCACAACCATTGAAAGAAGCTAGTTTAGTAGCAAATAGCTTAATTTGGCAAGTATGTAAAACAAAATATAAACTACATTTAAAAAAATGCCAAACTACAAACATATGAATAATAATTAGATAACATTTTATTTTATTCAAAGCCAATAAAATCAATGTTTTTTTATGTAATCAAGCTCATGCGCTAAGATTACAGCAGTGATGGGTTTTGATTGCATAAAACATAAAGGAAATGTTCCGGGGAAACAATTTCAGTAAATTCCAGATAAATTTTCAGTTGTTGGGTGCACTTAATTATATACATTTTAACAGCAAATATGCACATTGGGTGTGTAATTAAATCTGTATCTAATGCGTATCTGCAGTCTTCCTCTTTTCTGTACAGTATAGGCCCCTAGGGGCATGGAAACTCAGACACTTCATCTCAAAGCACCACAAGTTTATAGTTTTGATAATTAATTATTTCTTAAGTTAACTAAGAATTATTCAACTGACTAAACATAAATGAATCAATGAGGAATGCATCCCATTCCCCAAGTTATTTATAAAAGTAAGCTTAAGTATCTTTAATATACTCATCTTAATGTATTACATTGTCAGTTATTCACTATTATTTTTGTGCAGTCTGTTTATAAAGCTGACCTCATTCATCACAGTGCTGCTAGTAACATGTCAGCCTCCTGCTCACATCAACAAGAGAAAGAGGCCAATGTAGAAAAGCATTCTTCTGAAATGGAGAAGGAAGACTCAACTTCCAGCCCTGTCATTGAACCAAAGACTTACAGTGATACGGTGAAGAAATACTACCTAATGTTTGATGATACTGACCTGGTGAGCCAAAAGTAGATATGTATCATACTTCAGTATTGTGCTGAGCGGCATTTGCATTAGGCCTTGCATAATATGTAAAGTGTTTATGTGACTATGTGACCGTGCAGATATGCACTTATGTGTGTCTGTGTATGTAATTCCTGTTTCTCTCCCCTTAAATATGTCTTGTAATTGTGGTATATAGGAAGGTTTTAAGTTTTTGCTGCTGGAGCCCTAACAATGAGCATAACTTTTTAAAAAAAATTCTCTTGTAAGATAGTATTTTATTTGAAAAGAATTTCAGTGTCAGCAGCCCGTGGATTGTTATTTAATATGTAATCCTTTGGTGCATAAGGAAAGAATTACATTGGATGCAACCCATTAACCAAGTGCCTGAGCTGAAATATTTCAACTGTTCAGAACATGCATTACACCAGTACAATTAATCTCATCAGGTTGAATTCTTCACCTGCATTGAATTGTTGTTTGAACTTGAGTAAGTATACCTATGATTAGGAGGACTATGGGATTACATTTAACTTCTCAGTGTCAGCTTTACTCTCCCACTATCAAAATAAGCTGCCTGTTAAACAGATTTTCTAACCAAGCGATTAATTTTGAAACTTCACTGTAATTTTTAAAAAAGTACCCTTTCAATTTAGCTAGCTCGTCAGTTTGCTTTATATAAAATCAATTGATTTTATCAAGAGAAGTGATGTTAGTTCTGGGGAGAGCAATAAAAGGATATGAGAGGCAACATTTGTTTTTACACAGAGAGTGTTCAAGTTTGGGATGAACTGCCAGGGTGAGTGGTTGCAGGTATCGTTACAACACTTAAAAGACATTTGGATATGAACATGAATAGGAAAAGTTTGGAGGTATATGGGCTGAATGCTGGCAAGTGGATCTCGTTTAGTTTGGCAGGTATAGTTTTGCACAATCAGAAAGAGCACTAAGTTGCCCCACAAGAATAAAGTAAAAAGCATTTTGGGCTGTTTTTGGGATGCCCTAGAGCAGTGCCTGGCAAATCTGCTGAATGCCAGTTCTAATGGAGAATCACCAGACTTGGAAAAGTTGACTCTGCTTTCTCCTTACATATAGAACATAGAACAAAACAGCACAGAACAGGCCCTTTGGCGCACGATGTTGTGCCGAACATTTGTCCTAGCTTAAGCACCTATCCATGTACCTGTCCAATTGCCGCTTAAAGGTCACCAATGATTCTGACACTGCCACTCCCACAGGCAGCGCATTCCATGCCCCCACCACACCCTGGGTAAAAAAATCTACCCCCCCATACCTTCCACCCTTCACCTTAAGTTTATGTCCCCTTGTAACACTCTGTTGTACCTGGGGAAAAAGTATACATATGTTGCCAGACCTGCTGAGTTTCACCAGCAATTTCTGGTTTTATTTCAAATCTAGCATTGTCATTTTTTTTAATATAGAAGAAATGTCCTTTGCTGTTTGTAAGCATGTCAGAGTTATTGATTGTTCAATTTTGGGAACTAATAAGGAATGCTCCAGAGTTACATAAGAAGATTAAGCTTGTTGCTATGAAGTTTGTTGAAATAAATCTGAAAGATGGGCTAGATTATGGTGGCAAATGGGATGAGGCCGTAGAGAAGAGTTAGATGTCAGGGCAGGAGAAGTTAAATGTTCAGGTACTGCGCAATAGCAGTATGGGTAGTAGGCAGAAGAAGAATAGTGAAGGAGTTAATCAAAATTTTCATGGGGCTGAAATATTTCTGTCCCATCTTTTCACAAACTGATTGTGTGTTTGTTTATATGTGACCCACATTTCTGATGGCTAATTTACATATTGTTCTGCTTTTGGAATAGAGACCAAGCATGATACTTAGTGAAGGACCCAGTGTTGCTAGTGTCGTGACCAGACTGTTCCTGAGCAAAAGCCACCCAGTTGAATAGTTGATGACAGTGGGAAGATACTGGAGCTTGATTTTGCTGTTGACATTTTTAAAGTAGAGGCTTGCAACTTGGAAATAGACACTTTGATCTAACTAGTTCCCATATTCCAACCATGTTGCCAAACTAAACAATACCCACTTGCCAGCATTCAGCCCATATACCACCAAACCTTTCCTATTCATGTACATATAGAAATGTCTTTTAAATATTATAACTATACCTGCAGCCACTAACCCTGACAGTTCATCCCAAACCTGAACCCCTCTGTGTAAAAAAAAAAGTTGCCCCTCATATTCTTTTTAGACTTTCTCTTCTTGCCTTAAAAATATACCCCATAATTTTGAACTCTCCACCCTAGGGAAATGACACTTGCGGTTCACCTTAAAATCATGAGGGGCATAGATATAAACCTCTATAAGGGCACCCCTCAACTTCCTACAATCCAGTGGAAAGGTTCCAGCCTATTATTATAACTCAAATCCTTCATCCTCAGCAGTATCCTAGCACAGAGGAACCTTGATTATCTGAACAAGGTGGGTGGGCACTGTCTCGTGTGAATGATTGATTATTTGGTTAATTGATTCAATGCCTCTTCTGGGGCTCGAAGTTTTCTGTTAAGTCCACTCCCCATTCAGAAGACTAGGCAGCAACACACCGCGTGCGAGGCCTACCTTCCCGCCCCATCTGTATAACGCCCCCAACTCCACTCCCCATCCACCCCTCAAACCCAGACCACCCCAAAACCCAGTTCAGTCCCACCCCTCCCTGCCAACCCACCCCCGCCAACAAGACTGCTGCTGCTGCCATCAGTCCAGTACTGGTCTCAGTAGCATTTCAGTAAGCCAAGTTCATTTTTAATCACTGTAAACAAAAGACGCAATCGGTGTTGGAAACACGCCTTTGATGTAATGTTGCTATCGGCACCTGGAGATCTCCTTTGGATAATCCGATATTCAGATAATCGAGGTTCCTCTGTTAACCTTTTCTGGGCCCTCCAATTTAATAATATCCTTCCTATAGCAGGGTGCATTTCTGTTTTTAAAAAAACTATATTTAGTAAACACTAGAGTTGGTTCATAGTTGGGGCAACGAATTTTCTAGGAACTAACCAAATTGTTAACCAGATTAACAATAATAAAGAAGCAGCAATGAATGTTATAGTTGTCTGCACGGTGTTGGATAGTGCTATAACTGATGAGAATGAAGGTGAAAAATCAAGACAGATGATATCGTGACTTCAGTCTGTTGAATTCAAGGAAATATTTAATTACCTGTCGCAATTGGTACAACAATTTCAATTGAAATTTTCATGAGAATGTTAAGAAGTTGGTGTAAGACTTGAGAGGGGCAAAGATGTTGGTAATTAATGAAGATTTTAAATGATATACTTCGTAAAAGGAAAAGCACCTGATTGGTAGCAAAGTCAGCATTTGCCTTGAAACTAAACCTTGACACTGAAAGTGGTTGAACGGTGCTAATGATTAAATAACGTAATAATAAAACAAAACTGCAGATGCCGAAGATTTGAAACAAGAGCAGTATTTGCCAGAGAAAGTCAGCATGTCTGGCAGCATCTTGTGGAGAAAAACAGAGTTAATGTTTCAAGTTCAGTGAACCTTCTTCAATTAATATTGTCTGGGAGTGTTTGCAGATGGCAAGGTGCTCTTGACTATGAGCTATGTTTGTCAGTTTCATATTGTCATCAAAGATCCCTAAGACTGAATAAACATAAATGCTTTTTAATGAGCAAAGTTTTTTTTGGAGGCAGATATGAATTGGCTGAAGTATCTGTGCCTTGGTTGGACTCAGGATGCTGGTCCAGTACCATCACATGGAACATACTGGTAGAAATTGTGTCCTGACACATTTTACTCTGATGTGCAGTGGTGTACTAATTATAAGCTATTCAACCATGCAGACACTTATAACATTGGTATTTGCTGTTGATAAGCCAAAATGTACAGAATCTTTTATTGTATGAGCAAAGTATATTTGGTCATTAATGTATATGTATAACTGCATTCAAATGCAAAGCGATGTGAGTTAACATTGGTAAAGACTTCAGACCGGAGGTAATGATATGTTTTATTGCCCTTTGAGTTATGTAAAGGAAAAAGCATTTACAATTCTCTGGGTTACAGTTAACAGGAAAGCAGTGGAGAGGAGTAGAGTACAACAGATAGCAAACTCTGGGCTGAGAGAAATTCATATTTATATTAAAGAAGGATGAAGCACTCAATCAACAGAGTGCCTGTCAGATCAGCCATTAATGCCATCATTTGTGCCTCATTGAAATGACTGGCTTTTTAGTAGACTGCATGTTCTTAGATAGATCAAAGCTGCTTACTGAAGTGCATCACAGAGATAACCAAGATAATAAATGGTGCTACTTTTCTCAACTTTAAAGATGCCTAATTGCAACAGTAAATCCGATGACATTTTCAAGATCGACTTAATTCAGAAGCAAATCCCAGTAACTGCATTTTTCATTGAGCTGACTCTTTTTAGGCATTTAAAGATTAACAGTTCAATAAGATGTCAACAAATGTCAAATTCACTTGGTTACCACGTGGTTAATCATCTTTCCCAGAAAAAATGTCCTGTGCTAAATATATAGTCTATTTTGTAACAATGGCATATTATGCCTTTCTTTTTGGTAGCTGGCTGCATCAGCAAAGGTGAAGAAGTAATTTGGGTAACCCTGTCTTGCATCATTAAATCAGCAGCAGCTAAGCAGATTTGGTATGATACAAATGTGGGTTTGTATAATGTAACCATCAAATAATACAGTTTAAATAGATACTGAGCCTGCATGTTGAGGGCTTGTGCTAGTACAGCCAAGTGGACCTCAGAGGTGTCAAGTCAAAGAATTAGGAAGTTCAGAGCAGAGTAGCTTCAATATTTCTAGTGTTTAGCGACAGAAATGCTAGGTCATCCCAACTTGATGACCACTGATGCAGCCAAATAGAAAGGCAACCATAGAATTGAGGGGATTAGTGAAGGAGTAAAATTATGTATCATTCACAAATATGTACTATAGCTAAATGCATACATACGTGCGCACATACACCCAAATATCTATAGTATTACAAATACGAATATGTGTTTGTGGGAATGTATACATATTTGTGCATGTGTGTTTATAATAGCTAAGATTTATATAACACATCAAACATAGTAAAATGTCCCAAGAGCCAAAGGTAATAGGAATAAAAGACTAAGCTATAGAAAGGGATATTAGGCTAGATGTCCAAAAGCTTGACCTAAGGAGCATTTTAAAAGATTTGAGCTAGAGAATTTCAGGAATATGAGGAAAGGTATTTGGAAGCACATCTGCTAGTGAAGGAGTGATAAAAAGCAGGCATGCTCATTACAAATGAATTGACGGCACAGAAGTTTAAGATTGGAAGAGGTTATGAAGGTAAGGAGGGGCTTAGCAATGGATGCTTAGAAAACCAAATGAAATTGAGACGTTGTTGGACCAGGAGCCAGTGTGGGTCAGCAAGTAAAGTGCTTATATGTGAATGATATTTAAATTAAGATACAAGGAGTAAAACTTTGAATGAACACAGTTTAAATATGTTGGAAGATGGGAGATCAGCCAGAATAGTATTGGGATAGCCACGTCAAGAGATACAACGCAATGATGAAGGTGTCAGCAGCCGATCAGCTATGATAAGGTCAGATGCAAGCTATGTTTTGGCGGTAGATGTTGCCAGTTATGATATGCTATGCAGTCAAAATATCACCAAGCTAGAGTCAAATTCAACAAGTTCGTAAACTGTCTCGGTTTAAGATTTAAAGCTGAAAATGGTGGGCAGGAAATTGAGATCATGATGAACAGCAAAGACAATAATTTGTTTTCCTCAAATTTGGTTGGTGGAAATTTCTACTTGTCAGTATTAAATGTCAGACAAGCAGACTGATAATTTGGGAACAATGAAAGGATCCAGGAAGCTAGTAATGAGATGGATCTGAGTGTCATTGGCCTTCAAGTGGTATCTGAAATTTTTGCATCTCTAAGCCATAGTACATAGATTAGAAATAGCAGCAGGTCAAGAATACGTTCTTGGCAGGCTACAGAGGTAGCCATGTGGGAGTTCAAGGAGAAGTACATATTGATATCTAAGAATAGAATTTAACAAGGAGGGTTGCATTCATCTGAACAACAAAGGACTGATGATATGATAAGTTATCTCTAAGACTGAGGATAATGAAGATGATTAATTTATCATGGTCACAAAGAATATAAATTGTAACCTCAAAGGTTACAATCAAAGAAATCTGATTGGATTGATTCAGACTTAGAATTGCGGAATAGATGAGCAATATGCATTTTAGGACTTTGAAAAGCAAAGGGATTTTGAAGGTGGAATGATAATTAGCGAAGACAGAGAGAACAAGGATAGGTTTTTGAGAAGCACAATAACATCAGTTTTAAAGAGGGTGGGACAATATCTGCTGTGATGTAACCATGAACAATATCAGCAAATGTGGAGCCCAAGAAAGGAAGTTAAGCGATCAACATTTTGGTTGGGATGGAGTTGAGGAAGCAATGGGTCAACATCATGGATATTCAACAATGGTGTTCTGGAACCCAACCAGATGTGGTGTTGATGGTTAGGTCAGTTGAATGGATAGCCAATATACAAAATGAGTACAGAATAGTGCTCCAGCTGTGATGGTTCAAAGTGATAGGGGCAAAGCAACCATGCTGCTTTGTTGTATAACCTTTTGAACTTCCTGAATGCTTTTGGAATTGACCTCATCCAGGCAAGCAGAGAATATTCAGCTACATTCCTGACGTGTGCCTTGTTGGAATGTGGACAGGTTTTCAGGTGTAGGGAGGGGAGTCATTCAATGTAGAATACTCTGTCTTTGGCCTGCTCATCTAGCCAAAGAATTGATGTGGCTTGTTCTCTTAAGTTTATGGTGCTTGCCTCCTATCCTACCTAAACCCTATCCAAACCTTTGATGAAAGATTCAATAGTATTAATGACACTGAATGTGAAGGGAGAATGCTTTCATTCTGTTGTTCAGTTAGTCATTGGTTTGCAGTTTTTTGTGTGTCAAAGCGGTTAGTCACCACATATCAGCACAAGCCTGAATTTTGTCTAGCTGTTGCTTTATCTGAGAGGGGACTCCTTCAGTATTTGAGGATTTGCCAATGGCCTGATCACTGCAGTCATCAGTGAACATCCTTGATTCTGACCTTATGGTAGAGGGACTGTTACTGATAAAGCAGCTGAAGGCGATGGGTATTCAGTATGCTGACAAACTCTGTGATATCCTGGGGTTGAAAATGTTGGTCTGTGTATGCACCCTCTCTATGCTCCTTGCCCCCCTCCCTCTCACCTCTCACACTCGTGCACCCATACTCTTGAGCACGCGGACACTCGTGCACCTGCACTCTAACTGGATATATATCAATACAATTAGCTTTATTGCTGGGACTACTTCAGTAAAACTTAACGTAAAGAAAAGCATAGTGTCTTTCAGAATGTTACAAATCTTTTTACAGTCAATGAATAATTTTGAAGTATCACCTAAGTAAACTTGAAATGGCATCCATCATTGAGTGCGTCAAGAGTTTATTAATGTCATACATTACTCCAGCCCCCACCCCTAGATTGCCTTGATCCGTAACAATTCACCTATCATCTCTGCAGGTCCATGGCAGAGTCCATCTCCCTAGCCTGCACTCATCGCTAGAACATCGGGATAACAAGGACATCTAAATCAGATTCCTATTCATTGAGTTTAGCTCTGCCTTCGACACCATAATTCCAACCAAACTCCTCTCCCAAATTTTAAGACCTTAGGACTCTGCTTCGCCCCACCCAGCCCCCACCCTCTTGCAACTAGACCCTCAACTTCTTGACCTGCAGACTACAATCTTCAGGAAGCGGAGTGGAAGACATGCCCCTGTCTGCATCAGTGGTGCTGAGGTTGAGTTGGTCAAGAGCTTCAAGTTCTTAGGAGTAAATATCACCAACAATCTGTCCTAGTCTATTCACATCAGTGCTGCAATCAAGAAAGCACATCAACAGCTCTCATCCTCAGAAGTCTAAGGAAATTCTGCAAGTCCACAATGCCTTTTTTCAATTTTCATAGATCGCCCCAGAAAGAGTCTTATCTGAATGCTTCTTGGAATGGCAACAGCTCTTCTCAAAATCAGGAGAAATTACAGAGTTGGGAACAAAGCTCAGTCCATCACGAAAACCAGATTTCCTTCCATTGACTACTTCTACACTTCCCAGTACCCTAGGAAAGCCAAAAAGATCAAATATTCCATTTATACTCTTTTCCACCCTCTTTTTATCAGACAGAAGATGCAAAAGTTTTAAAATGCATATGAAGGCATTTAAGAACAGCTTCTTCCCTGCTGTTCTCAGACTTATGAACAGACCTCTCACATATTAGAGTTGATCTTTCTCTGCACCGTCTCTGTAGGTGTTTTCTTTGCTATATTTTGCAATTGTTTTGTATTATCCTGATGTACTTCGGTAATGTAGAGATTTATATGGATAGCATGCAAAACAATGCTTTTCACTGTATTTCGGTACATGTGACAGTAATAAATCAAATCAAATAAATTACTGCAGATGCTGAAAATCTTAAATAAAAACTGAAAAACAATACATCCAGCAGCATCAGTTCTAACAAAAGAACACTATCCCAAAACATAACTTTATTTCTTTCCCTATAGATGCTACTGAATATTTCCAGCATTTTCTGCTGAAATAAATTCAAATTTATTTTTGTAGTTCTCTATATTAACTTCTTTTGCTAAAAACAAAAGTTACTGGAGAATGTTATGTCTGGAAGCATCTGTGGTCAGAATGCAGAATTTCTGTTTTAAGTCCAATGATTATTGGATTTTGAAATTCATTGAGTTGGGGGCAGAGAGGGATAAAACTAAGACTTTGACTGAGTATAGAGCATTCAGCATCAAAGCAGAAGGGGAGAAAAGCCAGTAAATATCTGACAAGTTGCAGAGTCAGGGGAAAGGCTAGAGTACAATGGAAGGGGAGGATGTGGGTACCTCTGAGTTGTTCTGTTGCGACTTCAGCGTTAACTCTGCTTTCTTCCCACATATACTGCCAGACTTGCTGAGTTTCTTCAGCACTTTGTTTTCACTTGGAAAAGATATGTGTCAGTTCCTAGAATCCCTACATTGTGGTAACAGGCCATTTGGTCTGACAAGTCCACATCAACCATCTGAAGAGTAATCCTCCCAGACCCATTCCCCTACTATATCACACTAAATTTAGCCTGACAAATCACCTTACACATTCCTGAACACTATGGGCAACTTAACATCACCAATTCAACTAACCAGCACATCTTTCAATTTTGGGAGGAAACCGGAGCACCCGGAAGATGCCTACGCGCACACAGAAGAATGTTCAAAGTTCACACAGACAGTCGTCTGAGGCTGGAATCAAATTCAGGTCCCTGGCACTGTGAGGAAGCAGTGCTAACCACTGAGCCACTGTGTTGCCCTGTAGCAGGAACTTTAAAATGCAATAAATCAATTTGTACTGATCTGTGTTTTTAAAAAAACAGCAATTTCACAGCATTTTCCAATCATATGCCTTCAAGTGTAAGATTTTTATTCAATTATAGATTTAAAATTTGGATACAGCAACTTTTTGCCAGAATTAACTGTTACACCACTTAGAATGTAAATATCGATGGTCTATGTATTAGATACCATGTATTATGTGCAAGTTCCACTTTTATTTAAAATACTTTCCTTATTTCATAGAGGAGTTTCAAGAACATGGTTTCCAGAGAGCCTTTTAAAAGAATACAAAAGGTAGACAAAGCAAAAACACATCCTGACCGAATGCCACTGGAATCTGTATACAAGGTAAGTTGTGTATCTCTGCTGCAATGTATATGATGAGAATCAATATCTGTAAGAAATTACATTGCTATTCCAAAATAGTAGACAAAGATTCACTTATTTAAAATTCACTTACCTAACATTCCAAGTCAAGAGGAGTTGAAATGGAAGTATGAAGTAAGCCTGTACTTTAGAAACCATGCTCAAACAAAATCCTTGTCTGTAATTCTGCCTCATTAGCTAGTCAATTCCTAACAAGCTCTAGAGAATCAAAGTCAATTACTTTGTGATTCTACAGTATCTCAAGCAGGGTCAGTTGGTTGTATTGAGTTTTTTATACTGTACCATGCTATTTGATATCAACTACCTTTTAGCTTTTGTTTTGGTGAGAGCACCAAAAGGTAGTAATACAAAGACTTGAGATTTCTCTTTTTCAGCTGCAGCTTAGTTGCTATGCACAGTGATCTCGACCTATTTTTCAGATGCTATGCTATAAATGCCATTCACTGTACCATTTATAAACCAACACCTTCTAAATAGGGCCTGTACAGAAGATTTTCATAAATCTGTGCCAGGCAGTGGATAAGCTATGGTCTGTACATTTTGGGATGCCACACTATAACAATTAGTATTTTAAGATCACGGTTTATGTTGGCTAGGGATGACGTGCTAGGACTATTCCAAGTAGAACAGAGTAGACTAGGAGAAAATGTAATGCGAGTTTTATTTTAGTATGAAGGTTTTTGATGGGTGATTTGGTTTTCAGTTTTCAGTAATGAAGAGTGGTTAAGAGGTTTAGATTAGATTAGACTTACAGTGTGGAAACAGGCCCTTCGGCCCAACAAGTCCACACCGACCCGCCGAAGCACAACCCACCCATACCCCTACATTTACCCCTTACCTAAGACTACGGGCAATTTAGCTTGGCCAATTCACCTGACCCGCACATCTTTGGACTGTGGGAGGAAACCGGAGCACCCGGAGGAAACCCACGCAGACACGGGGAGAACGTGCAAACTCCACACAGTCAGTCGCCTGAGTCGGGAATTGAACCCGGGTCTACAGGCGCTGTGAGGCAGCAGTGCTAACCACTGTGCCACCGTGCCGCCCACAATTGTTACACAAATAATTGTCAACAAATATATTGGAAGAATATATTGAACAGAAATATATTTAAGGAAGAGTTGACAAATATTTGAAGCAGAAAATCAGACTTTGAGGTCAGGAAATTTGAATTAGTGTTGAGTTACCTCAATCCCTTTCTTCCTTAACTAAAACGTAATTGCTTGTTCCCCAGTTTTTTGTTGTAGCGCAGTACTTTTAATGCAGAATTTTCAGTCCTTGGCTGTTTTGTTTATGGAACTTTAATCGCTGCTCGCTCTACCCCAGTCTCTTCCTACACTTAAATTTTAGATGGATAAATTGGAGAGTTGGGCAGAGAAATGGCAGATGGACTTCAATGCAGGTAAACACGAAGTGATGTATTTTGGAAGATCCAATTCAAGAGCGAACTATACGGTAAATGGAAAAGCCCTGGAAACATTGATGTACAGAGCGACCTGGGTGTTCAGGTCTATTGTACATTGAACATGGCAATGCAGATTGATAGAATGGTCACGAAGGCATATATGGCATGCTTTCCTTCATGAGATGGGGTATTGAGTCCACGAGTTGGCAGATCATTTTACAACTGTATAGGACTTTGGTTCAGCCACATTTGGAATACTGTGTATAGTTCTGGTCGCAACATTACCAAAAGGTTGTGGATGCTTTGGAGGGGGTGCAGAGGAAATTTACCAGGATGTTGCCTGATATAGAGGGTGCTAGCTATGAAGAGTGGTTGAGTAGATTAGGATTACTTTCATTAGAAAGACAGAGGTTGAGGGGAGTCCTGATTAAGGTCTACAAAATCATGAGAAGTTTGGACAGGGTGGATGGCAAGAAGCCTTTGCCCAGAGTGGGGGACTCAATTACTAGGGGTCATGAGTTCAAAGTGAGAGGGGAAACGTTTAAGGGAGAGATGCATAGAATGTTTTTACGCAGAGGGTGGTGGGTGCCTGGAGCTCATTGCCAGTGGTGGAGGTAGAGATGGGCATGATAGTGTCATTTAATATGTATCTAGACAGATACACGAATGGGCAGAGAGCAGAAAGGTACAGACCCTTGAAAAATAGGCAACAGGTTTAGATAGAGGAACTGGATTGATGCAGGCTTAGACAGCCAAAGGGCCTGTTCCTCTGCTGTAATTTTCTTTGGTCTTTTGTTCTAAATTGTCAGCAGATGCCATAAATTCCCATCTTTTCTAACTGAGGAACTTCCAGTTTAATTCAGCTACTAGCTGTTAGTGCTGTTTTCATCAAATGTTCCTCATTTTCAGCTGACTACAAAATAAGAGATGACAAAATTTAAGTATAGTTTACATACATTTGCATGTAATTAATACAAGACTTCAGCTTGGGTACTAACTGCTAAATATACATTTTTAAACAATAAAAGAGTATCAGTATAGTAAGTCTTGTATTAATTACATGCAAATGTATGTAAACTATACTTAAATTTTGTCATCTGCTTATGTAATTTTTAAAACTGAGCAGTTTGCAACTACTCTACAAACTTTATATAAGTAATGGCTCAGATATGCCAATGAGTGACAATCACTATCAAATTGCATGTCTGCACCTACTATTTTGTGTTAAGACTGAATATGCTTTTGACACTGGCAATTCCAAACTCAGTCCCTTCAAAAATGCTGAACAGACCTGAAATTTGAACATCAAACCATATACCCTTTTTCACAGTAGCAGAGTGTTTTGTTCACAGTAGTGTATGTTTTGTATTGTACTTTTGACATTTTCTCGTTTAGTTAGAACATTCATCTCACCAACTGTGCCCTCCCATACCCTTCCACTGCCACCTGATGCCCCTACAGTGATCACCCCTTCTTCATAACTACCCACTCCCTCAACAGTGATCACCCATTCCTGCCCACTTTCCCCAAGATAATCACAATTTTCCTTAGTCACTACAACTTATAAAATCATAGAACATAGAACAATCCAGCGCAGAACAGGCCCTTCAGCCCAACAAGTCCACACTGACCCACGGAAGTGCAACCCACCCAGACCCATTCCCCTACATTTACCCCTTCACCTAACATTACAGGCAATTTAGCATGGCCAATTCACCTAACCTGCACATTTTTG
This sequence comes from Hemiscyllium ocellatum, assembly GCF_020745735.1. Taxonomy (NCBI): domain Eukaryota; kingdom Metazoa; phylum Chordata; class Chondrichthyes; order Orectolobiformes; family Hemiscylliidae; genus Hemiscyllium; species Hemiscyllium ocellatum. The sequence continues at coordinate 90,175,383 of NC_083403.1, read as the reverse complement.
GACTGTGGGAGGAAACTGGAGCACCCGAAGGAAACCCATGCAGACAAGGGGAGAATGTGCAAACTCCACACAGTCAGTCGCCTGAGGCGGGAATTGAAACCAGGTCTTTGGCACTGAGAGGCAGCAGTGCTAATCACTGTGCCACTGTGCCGCCCATGGTGAACTAAACTAAGCTCATCCCCCTACACTATCCTGTCATCATCTATGTGCTTATCCAAGGATTGTTTAAATCTCCCTAACATGGCTGAGTTAACTACATTGGCTGGCAGGGCATTCCACGCCAATACTACTGTCTGAATAAAGAACCTGTCTCTGACATCTGTCTTAAATTTAACACCCCTCAATTTGTAGTTATGCCCCCTTGTACAAGCTGACGTTATCATCCTAGGAAAAAGATTTTCACTGTCTACCCTATCTAATCCTCTGATCATCTTGTACGTCTCTATTAAATCCACTCTTAGCTGCCGCCTCTCCAAAGAGAACAGATCCAAGTCTTTCTGCCTTTCCTCATAAGAGCTTCCCTCCAGACCAGGCAACATCCTGGTAAATCTCCTGTGCACCTTTTCCAATGCTTCCACATCCTGTAATGGGGCGACCAGAACTGTACACAATATTCCCAGTGCAACAGCACTAGGGTTTTGTATAGTTGCTGCATGACATTACGGCTCCAGAACTCAATCCGCCTACCAATAAAACCTAACACACTTAACAGCACTATCAACCTGGGTGGCAACTTTCAGGAATCCATGTACATGGACTCCAACATCCCTCTGCACATCCACACTACCAAGAATCTTTCCACTGACCTAGTATTCTGCCTTCCTGTTATTCTTCCCAAAATGAATCACCTCACATTTAGCTGCATTGAACTCCATTTGCCACCTCTCAGGCCAATTCTGCAGTTTATCCGAGTCCCCCTGCAACCTGCAACATTCTTCTACACTGTCCACTACGCCATTGATTTTAGTGTCATCTGCAAATTTACTAACCCATTCACCCATGCCTGTGTTCAAGTCATTTACAAAAGTGACGAACAGCAATGGTCCCAAAACAGATCCTTGTGGCCCACCACTAGTAACCGGACTCCAGTCCGAATATTTTCCATCATCCACCACTTGCTGCCTTCTTACAGAAAGCCAGTTTCTAATCCAAACTGCTAAATCACCCTCAATTCCATGCCTCTGCATATTCTCCAACAGCCTACCTTTACCAAAGGCTTTACTGAAGTCTATGTATACCATGTCAACTGCCCTACCCTCATCCATATGCTTGATCACCTTCTCAAAAAACTGAGGTTTGTGAGACATGACCTGCCCTTGATGAAACCATGTTGACTATTTAAATTGTTGCTTGCTCGATGATTATAAATCCTATCCCTTGTAATCCTCTGCAAAACGTTTCCTACAATAGACGTAAGTCTCACTGGTCTATAATTACCTGGGTCATCTCTACTGCCCTTCTTGAGCAAGAGCACAACATTTGCAATACTCCAGTCCTCTGGTACTCAACATGTAGACAGTGCGACTCAAAGATCAAAGCCAAAGGCTCCAACACCACCTCCCTTGCTTCCCAGAGAACCCTTAGATAAATCCCATCTGGCACAGGGGACTTGTCTACTTTCACACCTTCTAGAATTGGTAACACCTCTTCCTTACTGACATTGATCTTTTCTAGTTCAACAGCTCTTCTCTCATTCTCCTCCTCTACAATATTCTCCTTTTCCTGAGTGAAAACCGATGAGAAATATTCATTTAGCACCTCTCTGATCTCCACAGAGTCCACACACAACTTCCCACTTCTGTCTTTGACTGGCCGTATTCCTACCCTAGTCAACCTTTTATTCCTCACATACCTATATAAAGCTTTACGGTTCTCCTTTATTCTATCTGCTAAAGCACTGCTCATGGCCTCTCTCTGCTCCTATTAACTCTCTCTTTAAATTTTTCCTAGCTAATCTGTAACACTCCATTGCCTCATCGGAACTATCTCGTCTCATTGTCAAATAAGCTTCCTTCCACTTAACAGATGCAGTTTCTGTAGTAAACCACAGTTCCCTTACCTTATCACTTCCTCCATGCCTGACAGGGACATACCTATCAAGCACATGCAATATTTGTTCCTTAAAATTGCTCCACATTTTGCTGTCCCCTTCTATGCATCCTAAGTCTTGCCTAATCGCATTATAATTGCCCTTGCCCCATCGATAACTCTTGCCCTGTGGAATGTACCTATCCCTTTCCATCCCTAAACTAAACGTAACTGAATTATGGTCACTCTTTCCAAAGTGTTCACCTACCACTAAATCAAACACCTGGCCTGGTTCATTACCAAGCACCAGATCTATTTGGCCTCCCCACTTGTCAGCCCTTTGACATACTCTGTCAGGAAACCCTCCTGCACACATTGGACAAAAACTGATCCATCCAACATACTAGAGTTATAGCATTTCCAGTCACTGTTAGGGAAGTTAAAGTCTCCCATAATGACCACCCTGTTCCTTTCACTCCTACCCAGAATCATTTTCCCAATCCTCTCCTCCACCTCCCTAGAGCTCTGTGGAGGCCTATAAAAAAACTCCAAGCAGTATGACCTCTCCTTTCCTGTTTCTAACCTCAGCCCATACAACCTCAGTGGACGAATCCTAGTCAAAAGTTTTTTTAACCACCGTTAGACTATTCTTGACAAAGAAGGCCACACCTCACCCTTTTTTACCTCCTTGCCTGTTCCAACTGAAAGATCTAAACCCTGGATCCTGCAACATCCATCCCTGACCCTGCTTTATCCATGTCTCCGAAATGGCCACCACATCAAAGTCCCAGGTACCTATCCATGCTGCAAGCTCACCTACCTCTTTTCGGATGCATTTGGCATTGAAGTAGACACACTTCAAACCAACTTGCTGTCTGCCAGCACGTTCCTGTGACAGTGAAATCCTGCCCATGCCCTCCCTACACTCATCCTCCAGTTCCCATCCCTCTGCTGAATTAATTTAAACCTACCCGAATAACACCAGCAAATTTCCCACACGGGATATTAGACCCTATGGTCCAAGTGAAGACCATCCTATTTGTAGAGGCTCCCCCTTCCCCAGAATGAGCCCCAATCATCTAAGTATCTGAAACCATCCCTCCTGCACCATGACTGTAGCCACGTGCTCAGCTGATATCTGTCCCTATTCCTTGTCTCGCTATCACGCGGCATGGGTAACAAAACAGAGATAACAACTCTGTTTTAGCTCTCAGCTTCCACCCTAGCTCCCTCCCTGAAATCCTGCCTTACAGCCCTATCCCTCTTTCTGCCTATGCCATTGGTGCCTATGTCATTGGTACCTATGTGGACCATGACTTGAGGCTGGTCATCCTCTCTCTTCAGCACCCCAAATACACGATCCACGACATCATGGACCCTGGCAGCTGGGAGACAACACGCCAATTGAGAGTCTCGTTTGTTCCCTACAAACCTTCTACCTGACCCTCTATCTATTGCGTCCCCAATGACTAACACACTCCTTTCCCTCCTTCCCTTCTGTGCAACAGGGACAAACTCTGCCAGAGACCTGCACCCTACTGCATGAGGGACATAGATAAATGAGTAGCCAAGGTTTTTTTTTCCCAAGGTTAGGAGAGTCCAAAACATATAGGTTTAAGATGAGAGTGGAAAGATTTAAAAGGGTCCTGAGGGGCAATTTTTTTCACATATGGTACTATGAGTGAATGAAATGAGCTGCTAGATGCGGAAACAATTACAACATTTAACAGACATTTGGACAAACACACAAAAGGAAAGATTTAGAGGGTTATGGACCAAACGCAGGTAAATGGGAAAAGTTTGGTTCAGAATGCCTGGTTGGCATGAACAAATTGGACTGAAGGTTGTGTTTCAGCTCTGATTCTCTCACACCCGTTGTTGCAGGAATTTTCCATTCTCTCTTCCGCTCTACACAGAGTTATCACCAGTTATCTAACCTCAATCATTATTGTTGATTAGGTTTACATCATGCATAGAGTACACTTAACCAATCAATACGTACATACACCTATGTAATTATAATATACAATTAATATGAAAGCACATATGTACCATCAAGCCCCAATTTGTTTTAACATAGCAGTTTATATCTGGAATCTGTACATACATCAATCTCCTCTGTCCATTGTCCCTGGTGTTTTAATGACTTTCAAGGTTGAGAGATTCAATGAGTTAACAACCTGTTTGTGTAGGTGTGAGCATTATCGTTATTGTTCCTGTTCCTTACTGTCTTACAAATAAAGCAGCTCCTAGAACAAATGGTCCAATGTATTATTTAACTAACAGTTTTGTGCCCTTGTAAGTTTATGCACAGCTAATAGCTTGGAACTGTGCGCAGTTAAATATTGCGCTGAAAGTTATTTTATGTTTCATTTTAGACCTATTCAGTCCATCCTTTTAGCCAGTGGCTTACTCACATAGGCTAATCTGGAGGCCAAGCCTCCACATCTTGGAAGGCATACTAAACTACCCCATTATAAATGCCAGTCCCTCTTTCTTTTTTCCTCCCCATCCTTCCCTTTTATATAGACAAATTTGGTGTGTAGTGAAGGGTGGTTGTAATCATCGTCATTGTTCAATGTTGACAGTGTATCACATCACCCATATAAAAGTAATATTCCTACTTCAATAGTTTCTATAGTTCCTTTTTTTATTTACCTCCCACTAATTAGTTAGATGGTTTCCTGCAGTCCCTGGCTCTAGACAATCCCACTAGTGATGGGTCCCAGAATGTTTGGCTTCAGTTCAGGTGGATAGGTTTACATATTGTCATGGAGGAGAAGGTGAGGACTGCAGATGCTGGAAATCAGAGCTGAAAATGTGTTGCTGGAAAAGTGCAGCAGGTCAGGCAGCATCCAAGGAACAGGAAATTCGACGTTTTGGGCATAAGCCCTTCATTCCTGATGAAGGGCTTATGCCCAAAACGTCGAATTTCCTGTTCCTTGGATGCTGCCTGACCTGCGCTTTTCCAGCAACACATTTTCAGCTTACATATTGTCATCCTTTATGGGTCTGCCTTGTGGAACACCTGTCACATTCTTGAACAATTTCTGTAGCCTTCTACAGGTGGAATTGCCCCACAGTCAATGAATTCATTACCTGCAAACAAAAGCTGTGATTGATTTCCCAAATTAATCCCTCAGAGATTTTCTCCATGTCCAGTGTGATGGGGCCCACCTGTACAGCTTTAGTGGCATTTTCTAATGCCAGGTGTCAGTAGTATTTCACTGTTATTTTCCAGGGTTTCGAGGGTCGGATAAGCACATAATATAAAACTCTGATTTTGAACAGCAGTCTGCAGTACTTGTATATGACAAGCCTTCCTTTTGGATCATAAATTCCTTAGACCCAATTCGGTAAACCCAACCATCATTTACAGTGATTCAAATCTGTAACTGGCTTTGAAGACCTTCAGGATAGGTTCTGTTGTGGGGTTGCCATAATGAATTTTCTACATCTCTTTACTAGATCCCTACTGGTTTTTTTGACCACTAATTCATCCTATCTTGGTGTATGTTGAGAAGATTTAATTTATAGATGGAGGTAAATAAATGCCAGGAAATGGTTCTGAATTTTGAATCTTCTATCTGTCAGATCCTACACAAGGTTATCATGTGCCCTACCTTTGCCTTAGGCCTCAATATTCACAATTATTCTTTCAACCATTGAGCAAGAGTTTTTAGCAGCCCTTCTCCTTATATACCTGTGACAGTCGATGTATCCTCAGTCCCAAACGCTCCATACTACAGCCCCTCCTGACTTCTTTGGCAACCAGGAAGGAATAGTTATTTAATTAATAGTAGGACTGAATTAACTATTGAGGTTGTGCTCTAAATAATTCCCCAATATTTCTCAGTAAATTATTTTTGTTCAAAGACACTCGAAAAATTCTGTAAGTATAATCATTAATAATTTGTTGGAGTTAGGCCTTGGCTCACTGAATCACATTCAGATGATCAGAGCAAGTAGAATTAGCAAGTTAGTAGTACCTCTAACAATGCAGAAATATTGTTGGTCACCCAAGGACACTACCATCACGTCATGTAATAATGTCTTAGTCTTTCCAAGCCTGACTTGCTTACTTGTGCAAAGATGGAATAGCCATCTACGGGTGACACGGTGGCTCAGTGGTTCGCATTGCTGCCTCATAGTGCCAGGGACCCGTGTTCGATTCCTGCCTCGGGTAACTGTCTGTGTGGAGTTTGCATATTCTCCCCGTGTCTGCGTGGGTTTCCTCTGGGTGCTCCGGTTTCCTCCCACAATCCAAAGATGTGCAGGTCAGTTGAATTGGCCATGCTACATTGCCCATAATGGTAGGTGCATTAATCAGGGGTTAATATTGTGTTGGGGAATCGGTCTGCTTGGGTTACTCTTCGAAGGTCTGTGTGAACTTGTTGGGCTGTAGGGAATCTAATCTACTCTGGGGGAGCTCAGATTGGTTAGTGTGACGAGCTTTAAGAGGTTATTTTGTCATGGACAGTAAAGAGAGAGGTTGGAAGAGAGGTGATGAGCCGGCTGCTTAAGACCAGTTGAGTAAACAGCTTGGGAAGGCTTGGTTTTTTTAGTTAAACAGCCTGAATGGGTGTATGCAGCTCTCTCAGATTAAGATTTCTTGATTTTGATTTTTCAGAAGCTATTGGGCTCTCAACAGAGTTGGAAGCTTCAGTGACTGTCTCCCTAACTGCTACTCTCTGAATTTTATTTTGATGTTTTTTCCCTCCTGCAGAACTGCATGTCAGAAACTGTTTGAATTTTCCTTTTTGTACAGGCTTGTTTTTTTTGTTATATTGGAACAGTTAATTGGTAATAGTTACTGTATCTATTAATCTTAAGTTGCCAATTGAATTCTTTGGTTGTATTTTAACTACAGTATTTAATGTTTTGCTTAACATTGAGTAATTTGACCAGTCGCATTGTATTAGATTAGATTAGATTACTTACAGTGTGGAAATAGGCCCTTCGGCCCAACAAGTCCACACCGACCCGCCAAAGCGCAACCCACCCATACCCCTACATATACCCCTTCCCTAACACTACGGGCAATTTAGCATGGCCAATTCACCTGACCCGCACATCTTTGGACTGTGGGAGGATACCGGAGCACCCAGAGGAACCCCACGCAGACACGGGGAGAACGTGCAAACTCCACACAGTCAGTCGCCTGAGTCGGGAATTGAACCCGGGTCTCTGGAGCTGCGAGGCAGCAGTGCTAACCACTGTGCCACCGTGCCGCCCAGAACAGGCACTTTATATTTGCCTTTAAAATAAGAAAATGTTAATGTCTAGGCCACCTTGTTGGCAACCAGGAAGGAATAGTTATTTAATTAATATTTTGAGAGGGTCTGGTTTGCCCCCCATAAAAACAGGTATTATCTGCAACTACTAAGATTATAACATCTAACATCATTGGACTCAATGCCTAATTTCATGCATACATAGCTCTGAACAATTCTATCCATTCAGACCAGGCTCTCATACAATTACAGGTAGCTGAGTCCACCCACTGTAAGTTGTATTGATGGTCCTACATTGTTAGTTTTCCTGGTGAATGTATATGGAGTTGTATATGTTACATTGACTTCACACACACAAGCATCATGAGGATCAGCAGGTAACTGAAACAATATTAAGGCTGTATACTTTTAATTGCATTTAGTATTTCTATCTACTCCCCATTTTCGTATCTAGTCTCCCAGAGGTGTTCTCTGAAACGTTCCGCAAGTAGACGGCCTGTCTCCCCAATATAGCGGATGCAGTAAATGATGTGTGTGGAGGTGCAGGTGAATCTATGGCGGATATAGAAGGATCCCTTGGGGTCTTGGAGGGAAGTAAGGGTGTGGGGGGCCATCTGGGTTGTATGGTATTGGAACTGGCCCTTCTGGGAGCACATGTGGCGGAGATGAAGGAATTGGGAATATGGGTTGGCAGGGGGCAGGGTGGGAGGAGGTGCAGTCTAGATAGTGTGGGAGTCGGTCGGTTTATAGTAAATATTCGTGTTGATTCGGTCTTCTTCAAAGACCGCAATTTCCCCCCAAACATGATCGACGATACTCTCCACGCATCTCCTCCACTTCCCGCTCCTCTACCCTTGAGCTCCGCCCCTCCAATTGCCACCAGGACAGAACCCCACTGGTCCGCACCTACCACCCCAACCTCCATATACATTGTATCATCCGTTGTCATTTCCGCCACCTCCAAACGGACCCCACCACCAGGAATATATTTCCCTCCCCTCCCCTATCAGCATACCAAAAAGACCACTCCCTCCGTGACTCCCTCGTTAGGTCCACACACCCCCCCCCCCCCCCAACTCAACCTCCACTCCCGGTACCTTCCCTTGCAACCGCAAGAAATGCAAAACTTGCACACACACCTCCCCTTTACTTCCCTCCACAGCCCCAAGGGATCCTTCCATATCCTCCACAAATTCACCTGCACCTCCACACACACCATTTACTGCATCCGCTGCACCCAATGTGGCCGCCTCTATATTGGGGAGACAGGCCGCCTACTTGCGGAACGTTTCAGAGAACACCTCTGGGACCTCCGGACCAACCAACCCAATCACCCCGTGGCTCAACACTTCAACTCCCCCTCCCAGTCCACCATAGCAACACAACAGCTGGAGGAAGAGTACCTCATCTTCCGCCTAGAAACCCACCAACCACAAGGGATGAACTCAGCTTTCTCCAGTTTCCTCATTTTCCCTCCCCCCACCTTGTCTCAGTCCCAACCCTCGAACTCAGCACCACCTTCCTAACCTGCAATCTTCTTCCTGACCTCTCCTCCCCCACCCCCACTCCGGCCTATCACCTCACCTTTACCTCCTTCCAAATATCGCATTTCCGATGCCCCTCCCCCAAGTCCCTCCTCCCTACTTTTTATCTTGGCACACCTTCCTCATTCCTGAAGAAAGGCTCATGCCCGAAACGTCGATTCTCCTACTCCTTGAATGCTGCCTGACCTGCTGCGTTTTTCCAGCAACACATTTTCAGCACAGATACCTGCTAATCTTTCTGATGCTCGTGGAGATACCAATAGCAAATGTGCAAAGTAACACTTGCCTACATCCTGGCCCTACATTTAGTTATCCATGGGAGGAGCGTGAGATCAGACAATGTAACATAATCCTACAGTACAGAGACAGGCCTTTTCGCCAAAACTGGTCCATGCCAACCAAAATGTCTGTTCATTCTAATCCATTTCCTTGCATTTGACCCATATCTTTCTAAGTCAAGTGTGTGGTGCTGGAAAGGCACAGGAGGTCAGGCAGCATCCGAGTAGCAGGAAAATCGACATGTCGGGCAAAAGCCCTTCATCAGTTTCTTAATGAAGAGCTTTTGCCTGAAATGTCGATTTTCTTGCTCCTCAGATGCTGCCTGACCTGCTGTGCTTTTCCAGCACAACACTCTTGACTCTGATCTCCAGCATCTGCAGTCCTCACTTACCCTATATCTCTCTAATCTTTTCCTTATCTATCTATTTGTCCAAATATTTTTTAAATGTACCCGCTTCAACCACTTCCACTGGCAACACATTCCATTTTTTACACCTTATGTATTAAAAAGAATGGTTGTCCCTCAGATTCCCTTTTATTCTTTCTCCTCTAACCCTAAACTGATTACCTCTAGTCCTCGATTCCTCAATCTTGGGAAAAAGACTGAGTGCATTCACTCTATCCATGCCTGTTATAATCTTTAGCTCCTCTATAAGGTGCCCCTAGACTCCTAAGCTCTAAAGAAAAATGTCCTAGCTTGTCCAACCTCTCCCTACAACTCAGACCATTGAGTCCAGGCAACATTTGTATAAATTTCTTCTACACACTAGTGCAGCCTCACCAACATCTGTATAACCGGAATGTAATGTCCCAACCTCTATACTCAGTACCCTGACTGATGAAGGCCAGTGTGCAAAAAACCTTCTGCACTGCTCTGTCTGTGTGAATTCTAAAAGGACAGATCACTGCGTCCTCACAATCCTTTTATAAATTTGCATTTCACTAGAACTTTTTTATCTGGAAGAGGCAAAATAGCATGACAAAATCCAGCACTGAATACTTCACTTAAATCTGCAATTTAACTTTACATGTTATTTCAAACTGATACAGATACAATCGCATACATACTTTAATACCTGCATACACTCTGGAAAAGTAGTTAGTTCTTCTATAAGGTGGGGTTGCATTTTTGTGCAACCCCACCTTATAAAAAAAATCATGCTTTAGAAACAGCACTTAAGTATTGCTGCTGTAATTGAGTTACAGCCAGGGCACATCTTAAAAATTTGTAGCATCCCCAATTCGTCATTACAGCAAATTTACGTTGATGAAATGCGCACTATAAAAGAACGACCTGTATGAGCTCCTATAAATTATAAATGTAAGGAAAGACCAAGGACCAAAAACAAATACAAAATCAGTTCACAAAAGATTAACGTTTATTTTGTGACTGCATGCATTAGCAGAATTCATATTCAAACAAAAGATTTATTAATCCAATAAAATAAAAGAATGCTGACAATTAGTTTTTTTCTTTTACACAATAAGGCCTTCTCACACTTTCTTCCAATCTCAGATTCTAACATCATCTTCATGTTGTTAGAGTGAGAGATACAGAAATGTTTATTTTTGTGATCAGAATCACCAGGCTGAAGTATACTGTCACAATATGGGAGTTTGTCTCCTCCATTTTGACTAATAACCTTTAACATAAATAGTTATTTGCCTTTTTTGAATTTAAACAAAAGCTTTAAGGGATAACTGTAACCTGGTGCATTCTCCAAGGCACCTGTTCATTCAATCAGGAACCATTTTACAATTAAATAACACTGTTTCTCATACAGTACAAATTGAAATTTGTTATTCTTGCATTTCCATCCTGATGAGTGAAAGATGAAAACTCTCAACTGCATGTCTCTTTTTCTCAGTAATTCTTATATTCTATACCATCAAGTAACTATTTAAATTTCTCTCCGTTTCATTTATCAATGTTTATTGGAATGCAGTTTTTGTCTCTTTGCCTGTTTTCTGTTATCGTTCCAATATTATTTAAAACATTATTTTACAAGTTTCTGTACTTATCATTTTTAACGTTATTGCATTTTAATTTAGCATTGTACTAATCCCAATCAGGCATGTAATTTTTTTTCATTTTGCATTCTCACTCATAATTTTCATTACTGAAATATACTCTGACAACTTCTTTGATTTCATGATTTGATTGGAATATTTGACATCTTATTCAGTTTAATCACCCACTTTTTTTTCCACCCAGGTTCGTTTCAATCCCAACCTTGACGCTCATGGATGGGTCCTTTCAGCCGGGCAATCCGGGATTGTCCGAGCACACTGTGTGCAGAGTCTTAATACACATGTGAGCAAGAAACTGATCAAGGAATGTCAAGCACAATTCAGTTTCATGTTCCAACCTACAGAAGCTGAAGCTGTTGAGAATTCCATTATCCATTCTATTTCACAGAATGTAAACACGTCAGTGCAAACAAAATAATGTGTATCAACATGTCTGGAGGATATAAGGACATCACTCTACTGACATGCCATTACAATAAATTTTCCATGCAAAAATACAGTAGTGATGTGACTCCTACCTACTAGATTCAACCAGGGCACAATAACTGAACATGGAATAGGTATACATGTCTGCCAATTCAGCAGTGTATGTTTTTCTAAAAATTTATTGTACAGAAGAAATATGTCTTAATTAAGTGTGTTACTGAAAATCAATCTATTGAATCAGATACATGGATTTTCAGATGAAGTATGCAAACTGAACTGCTTCTTTTACTCTCATAATTTTCAATTCTGCTGTAAAATTGAGGAACGTAATTGTAGTCCTAAGTATGCTATTATGCCTTCCTTGAATCATCTTGAATTGTAGGGTTTTTTTACTTTTTTGAGCAAAGCTTAGAGACTAATGTGGTCCACACGAACTTGTGTCTGGTTTCACAAGATTGACTTTAGGCAGATTTTTAACTGCTAAGAAAAGTTTTACAAAACCATAGTTGTTAAAATCATGAAATGTAGTAGACTTTTATTTACAGGTTGCTTTTATTTCAAAGTGATGCAAAAGCAGTGGTCCTTGTTTTACTATTTGTTGACTTGAGCCAGTGCCTCCAATTTATGGCCTGGCATGAGGTATTCAAGATTCTTCTGTGGTACAAATTAAAATATCACTTCATGTAAATGACTGGGATTTTCACTCTTAGAGATGGTTTTGTAATTGGTGGCCACTTGGTGCTTTAGTATAAGTAAACAACAGATCAGATTGGTATTTCGGGCAAAAAGCAGATTTGGAGTTTACCTAGAAAACATGTTACCTGGGTTAAATTGTTTTTTGTCTGCTACATACAGAATCCTAGTGATTTATAATACTGACTGAATTTAACTGAAATAAAATTGCATTTGGTTGTAAATAAGTTAATTCTTTCTCTTGTCCTAAATGTAATTGGAAGTGTAAAGTGCGAAGTCAGTTAGGACTCTTGAAAACTAGGCACATCTTTCTACACATGTGCCTTCTCCCTGATCTTATGCAAATGGAAAGCTATTTTGCCACTGTGATGCTTCTGCAAAGTTTTCTTTACTTTCAAATAGAAGGGTCAGTTTTCTTCAGTACATAAGTCTTGCACTTATAAACAATCAGTACCCCCAGTGTGTATGTTGCATCTTGTCAACTTTGTAGTGAAGAGCCACAGCGTTAAGCATTATTGTTTGATGGCTGTGTAGCTTTTCTTTACTCTGAGTAAAATATTTGTGGATGATTTTCGTTGAATAAATAGTCATGGAAAATGACATTCCTTTTCTAATGTGAATATCATTTCATGATTTGTATAACTTGGCATGTAAAACCGGAATAGTCAATTTGCTCACACTGAGCACTGTTGTCATTTCCATACTGCTTTTCTGAGGTTAAATAATGCACTGTGTATAAAATTAGACTTTTAGCTGTGAACCTTTCTAAAAAGCACTTGGAAAACGTTCCATGCTTCTCCTACCCACACAGAAAAATATTCATGATTTTCCAATTCTTTTGTAAATATGATAATTTAAAAAATAACTAGTGGTGTGTTTCTTTTTCAGCTTTATCCTGGGTTTCTGCTTTATGTGGTATATTTCTTTTAGTTGCTATTGCATGTAATTTTAGCATTCTTAGATCAGTAAATCTGTAACTCACCAATGTAGTTCCATGCATTTGATGTACAGCTACCTCAAACTCAAACTGATTTGGAGATTTCATGTGTGGTTTACAGTGATCAGAAAACACAGATTTATGTACTGCATACTTAATTGTTGGTACAACCTATGCTTCAAATGTTTTTGCTAGCATTATCACTGAAAATTCTGTATTCTGCGATGCAAAAGATGATTACCATGGTGCTTACCTTGTGCATGAATGGATGTGTGCGCTGAATGAGCGGGAGAATTCTATATCATTTATTTGGCTGATATATATTCCTTTCAAGCCCTCTATCAAAAGCATGTTGAAATCATATATTACTAAGATCAGTATAGAGTTTTAATCACTCTAATTTTTTTTTGTAAAATCACCCCTTATCTTTCTTGTTGAAATAGAAGCTGATACAGAGGCCTGCACTTCCAATACAGTCGTATCCAAAATACCAATTATACTAACGTGTTTTTCCTCAGTAAAGTATATGACATGTTCAAAACTCCAATTTTGAAGGTGCAGCTAGCTGCAATAGTATGTGTCTTTTTAGATTTATTATACTTCGGCCTTCAAAAATGATTCAAAATGTTTGTTTGGTATTAGATATGCAGAAGGTACTATTAATATATAGCGTTGTTTGGTATTAGATATGCAGAAGGTACTATTAATATATAGAAATTACTTTGTGATATAGGTGTCTCCATATTTTTATTTTGTCCTATAATACATCCATACATCATCTGTCAACTTTAGGTTGGGACAGGAAATGCATTCAAAATCTGCTCTAAATGGATTCTAGATGAATGTTAAATTACTTATTTTAATGTCATTCTCTTTTTTTTCAAAAACCATCTTTGATCCTCCCTGGGCAAGGCGACTTTCCCTCTAGTCACTGCCAGTGCTGTTCTGTATTTAGGCACCAACTGCTAGTAATTCGAGAGATTTACCCCTCACTATTCCATTTAAGAATTACTTTGCTGATTAATATGATTGAAATTATAAACTTACTGCCTGGAAAATTATGAATTTTAACCTACTTTGTATCACTTTGAATGTGACTTGGTAATAACGTGCTGCTCCTGGATGCACTTTGGTTTAGATTAATGTCCTGCCATTTTCTATAAATGTTGCTGTCATAAGTGCTTTCTGAATTTAATACAAAATAAAATCCGAGTCAACTGAGAATAGTGCGAGTAAAAAATGAGGTCTGCAGATGCTGGAGATCACAGCTGAAAATGTGTTGCTGGTCAAAGCACAGCAGGCCAGGCAGCATCTGCCTGGCCTGCTGTGCTTTGACCAGCAACACATTTTCAGCTGAGAATAGTGCGATGCAAGAAAACTTCCAAGAAAAGTTGCTCATTCAGTTCATGCATTAAGAGCTTAATCCCAGTTGTTTCAAACCACACATTACTATGCTGTAAGGAATAATCATTTACCTTTATCCCGACTCATTATTTTTGATCAACCACAGGATCATTTTCCCTTAGCTGGTGTAGCTGAGCACATTCAATGAGAATGGCACAATTATTTAAACTTATGTTTAATGTAACTATCTAATATGGGTTCTAACGAAACTGATGTCTTATTTTCTCTCTAGTACTTAAAATGCTCTGTTCCTCTTCCCCGCACTCACCCACAAATTTATGAAGTTGAAACTGCTCTAACTTATTTGTCACTATTCAATGTGGCATTAGGATGTTTTTCCTCAGTATTCTAAAACAGTCACAAAATCACAAATTTCATTGTTCTAAGCAAGCCAACATGCTTTAGTGAAAGATGAAGTGTATATAAACGTAGCATTTTCATTGTGCAAATGCACATGGTTATAATTTAAACAGGGCATATGCAGGTATCATTTGTTTAGAGATCCTTTTCAGAAATTGCAACGTTGTGGTTGCAGTATGGAAATTAAAATGTTACATTTCATTATTCAGGCTTGCAATATTGTTTGGTTCATTTCAGGTCCTATATAGCTGTGTTATGGTCAAGTCCACAAGATTATGCTTTTCCATTACAACTTCAGCGAAACTGTTGTCTGTGTTGTACTACAATATCGGGCATGCACATTGCATATGCTCTGCTTGTATACAAATAAAATGTTGGAAAACTGGCCTTAACATAAGTAGCCAATTATGTGATTTTGGCTTTGAAATAGAATCTTAAGGTTTCTGAGATAAAACCTTTTAAATGATTCCATACAATTCTCATGGAAGGGCCACATGACTCCCCACCACCACCGCCCCCCCCCGAGACACACACGAACACACTCTGTTGCTCTCTGTAATTATGCAGATAGTTCCCATAAGGGTTCAATTTGAAAGATCTGATGTGCTAATTTTGTGCAGTATTTTCCTCAAAAGTATATTTACTTATTTAAGTCTTCCAGTACCTGTCCTTAGAATACATTTTTCCTTTGACTTTTGAAGTGATTAAAAGTAGCTAGTGATTGTTTTTCAGCTGCTACATTTAAAGAATACTGTTGAAGATTTCATGTTGATTCACCTTGGTTCTGCTATACATCTGTGTAATTAATTCATTCATTTATGGTGGCTCAGTGGTTAGCACTGCTGCCTCACAGCACCAGGGTCCCAGATTCTATTCCAACCTCAGGCAACTATGTGGAGTTTGCACATTCTCCCTGTGTCTGCGTGGGTTTCTTCCGGTTTCCTCCCACAGTCCAAAGATGTGCAGGTCAGGTGAATTGTGCAATTTAGCATGGCCATTGTGTTAAGTGCATTAGTCAAAGGGAAATGGGTCTGGATGGGTTAATCTTCAGAATTTCAGTGTGGACTTGTTGGGCTGAAGGGCCTGTTTTCATACTGTAGGGAATCTAATTTGGAGCTATCCATACATATTTGGAACATAGAACAGCACTGAACAGGCCCTTCAGCCCACTATGTTGTGCCGACCACTGTTCCTCATGTATGCACCCTCAAATGTCTGTGACATTTGCAGTAGTCTCTTAAATGTCCCCAATGACCTTGCTTCCACAACTGCATTTTTTTTAAGATTACTTAGTGTGGAAGCCCAACAAGTCCACACCGACCCGCCGAAGCACAACCCACCCATACCCCTACATTTACCCCTAACCTAACACTACGGGCAATTTAGCATGGCCAATTCACCTAACCCGCACATCTTTGGACTTGTGGGAGGAAACCGGAGCGCCCGGAGGAAACCCACGCAGACACGGGGAGAATGTGCAAACTCCACACAGTCGGTCGCCTGAGGCGGGAATTGAACCCGGGTCTCTGGCGCTGTGAGGCAGCAGTGCTAACCACTGCTGCTGGCAACGCATTCCATGCTCTTTCAACTCTGTGTAAAGAACCCACCTCTGACATCCCCTCTATACGTTCCTTCAACCAGCTTAAAACTATGACCCTTGTGTTAGTAATTTCTGCCCTGGGAAATAGTCTCTGGCTGTCGACTCTATCTATGCCTCTCATTATCTTGTTTACCTCAATTAGGTCCCCTCTCCTCCTCCTTTTCTCCAGTGATAAAAGTCCGAGCTCAGTCAATCTCTCTTCATAAGATAAGCTCTCCAGTCCAGGCAGCATCCTGGTAAACCTCCTCTGAACCCTCTCCAAAGCATCCACATCTTTCCTACAATAGGGCGACCAGAACTGGACGCAGTATTCCAAGTGCGGTCTAACCAAAGTTTTATAGAGCTGCAACAAGATCTCACGACTCTTAAACTCTATACCCCTGTTAATGAAAGCCAAAACACCATATGCTTTCTTAACAACCTTGTCCACTTGGGTGGCTATTTTCAGGGATCTATGTACCTGTACACCAAGATCCCTCTGTTCCTGCACACTGCCAAGAATCCTATCCTTAATCCTGTACTCAACTTTCAAATTCGACCTATCAAAATGCATCACCTCGCATCTATCCAGGTTGAACTCCATCTGCCATCTCTCAGCCTATCTCTGCATCCTGTCAATGTTCCGCTGCAGCCTACAACAGCCTTCTGTACTGTCAACGACACCTCCAGCCTTTGTGTCATCTGCAAATTTGCTGACCCATCCTTCAATCACCTCATCCAAGTCATTAATAAAAATTACAAACAGTAGAGGCCCAAGGACAGAGCCCTGTGGAACACCACTCACCACAGACTTCCAGGCAGAATATTTTCCTTCTACTTTCACTCACTGTCTTCTGTTGGCCAGCCAATTTTGTATCCAGACAGCTAAGTTCTCCTGTATCCCATTCCTCCTGACGTTCTGAATGAGTCTATCATGGGGAACCTTATCAGATGCCTTGCTGAAGTCCATATACACCACATCCACAGCTCGTCCCTCATCAACTTTTCTAGTCACATCCTCAAAGAACTCAATAAGGTTTGTGAGGCATGACCTGCCCCCCTCAAAGCCGTGTTGACTGCATTTAATCAAGCCAAGCTCTTCCAGATGGCTATCCATCAGAATCCTTGCAGATGACAGACGTGAGACGTACTGGTCTGTAATTGCCAGGGATTTCCCTATTTCCTTTCTTGAAGAGAGGAATTACATTTGCCTCTCTCCAGTCCTCAGGTACGACTCCAGTGGAGTGCAAGGATGCAACGATCTTCGCAAGTGGCGTAGCAATTGCATTTCTCGTTTCCCAAAGTCTGGTCCAGGCCTGGC
Source organism: Hemiscyllium ocellatum (assembly GCF_020745735.1). Lineage (NCBI taxonomy): Eukaryota > Metazoa > Chordata > Chondrichthyes > Orectolobiformes > Hemiscylliidae > Hemiscyllium > Hemiscyllium ocellatum. The sequence continues at coordinate 90,157,547 of NC_083403.1, read as the reverse complement.
GACTTGTCAATCTTAATGTTTGACAAAATTTTCAGCACATCAACTTCCTCTATCTCTATCCATTCCAGCTGCACACCTGCTCTTCAAAGGTTTCATTCACTCAAAGTTCGTTTCTTTCATAAAAACAAAAGCAAAAAACTCATTTAAGGCTTCCCCTACCTCCTCATTCCACACAAATTCCCTATGCTATCCCTACTTCAGAACAATAGTAGAAGATTTATTGAATCAAAAGAATAAAATCCTCAAATTACTCGTTTCCTGAAATTAGTCAAATTCCCAAATATTTTTATAGCCAAAATATTAGAATTCATTAATTCACCTCTGCAACCTGGTAAGGCTAATATAGAGACATAAAAGAATCTGAATTGGAAGTCATTTTTCACTATCGTTTACATTTTGTACAAGGGAAAATCATTTCTGATGGGCAATTATTATTACAGCTGAAAATGTGTTGCTGGAAAAGTGCAGCAGGTCAGGCAGCATCCAAGGAGCAGGAGAATTGACGAGTCAGGCATGAGCCCTTCTTCAGGAATGAGGAAAGTGAACCAAGCAGGCCAAGATAAAAGGTAGGGAAGAGGGACTTGGGGGAGGGGCGTTGGAAATGGAAATAGGTAGAAGGAGGTTAAGGTGAGGGCGAGAGGCTGGAGTAGGGGTGGGAGCAGAGGGGTCAGGAAGAAGATTGTAGGTTAGGAAGGTGGTGCTGAGTTCGAGGGTTGGGACTGAGACAAGGTGGGGGGAGGGGAAATGAGGAAACTGGAGAAATCTGAGTTCATCCCTTGTGGTTGGAGGGTTCCTAGGCAAGAGATGAGGTGCTCTTCCTCCAGTTGTCGTGTTGCTGTGGTCTGGCAATGGAGGAGCCCAAGGACCTGCATGTCCTTGGTGGAGTGTGTGGGGGGGGGGGGGGGGGAGAGTTGAAGTGTTGAGCCACGGGGTGGTTGGGTTGGTTGGTCCGGGTGTCTCAGGAGGCATTCTCTGAAACGCTCCGCAAGTCTCTCCAATATAGAGGAGGTCACATCGGGTGCAGCAGATGCAGTAGATGATGTGTGTGGAGGTACAGGTGAATTTGTGGCAGATATTGATAACGACTTCAACATGCAGCGAGAGATCGAAATACTTTCATTCCCCTATGCTCTCGGATTAACGAGTTCAACACGTGGCAAGACATTGAAATCTCCCAGCTCCAGCCCCACACCAGGTCCTAGCTCCCAGCCCTGCCATATTTTCACCATCCCCCCACAGCTATCCCTCTCTGAGGATGAAAGATCAGTACTCGGCAGAGGCCTCACCTTCATTCGCCTACGTGCTCGGATTAACGAGTTCACACGGCGAGACATCGAAGCGACGGCTGGAGGAAGAGCACCTCATCTTCCGCCTAGGAACCCGCCAACCACAAGTGATGAACTGAAGAAGGGCTCCTGCCCGAAACCTCAACTCTCCTGTTCCTTGGATGCTGCCTGACCTGCTGCGCTTTTCCCGCAACACATTTTCAGCTCTCTGCCCCCACCCCCACTCCAGCCTATCACCCTCACCTTAACCTCCTTCCACTTATGGCATTTCCAACACCCCTCCCTACCTTTTATCTTAGCCTGCTTGGCACACTTTCCTCATTCCTGAAGAAGGGTTCATGCCCGATACGTCAATTCTCCTGCTCCTTGGATGCTGCCTGACCTGCTGCGCTTTTCCAGCAACCCATTTTCAGCTCTGATCTCCGACATCTCCAGTCCTCACTTTCTCCTAATTATTATTACAGCTAATCTTATTTCATAACTTGATTCTTGTTTATCAGCAATCCATGAGGATTTTACCTAAGGCCAAGTTATTACGATTTTCAATAAGTTTCTCACCTACCTACTTGATATCGTTTTTTTTTCTTTCACGGGGTATGGTATCACTGGCTAGAGGACAGTTAAGAGTCAACCACATTGCTGTGGGTCTGGTGTCTCATGTAGGCGAGACCAGGTAAGGGTGGCAATTTATTTTCCTAAAAGACTTTAGTGAACCAGATGGGTTTTTATTATCAATTGTCATTAAACCCTTGATTCAAGGTTTTTATTAAATTCAAGTTCCACCATCTGGCGTGACAGAATTCAAACTCAGATCTCCAGAACAAACCCTAGGGTCTCAGGATTAACAATCCAGTTCTATTAGCACTAGGCCATTGCCTCCCAAGAGCTTATCCTTATGCACTGCCCAGCTCAGATGTAGCACACACTCTCCATTGGCAATGAAGCAACTTCACAGTGGCTGATATTCTGTCACCAAGTCACCCTTTATTTACACATGGGATGTTCTTCACACTGTTCCCTCCATGCTAGCTCTGAATGCTGGGATGTCTGACATTTGTTTTTTTTTCCCCCCATTTATTATATTTTATTAAACAATACAGTTTACAAAACAATTAAGATGAACAGATGTATACAAAGAAACAGCAATTTACAAGATATTTCTGTTTTTAATTTATTTTATTTTTGTTTTTTTTCCACCACCAGGAAGAAAGGAAACACCCAGATCCCATGTTTATTTCTTTTTTTCCCCAGCTCTGAGTGAACAGGACCTCTGACACTCTAGGTTTTTTTACACTACCATCTAATTGCTTATTTTCTTTCTCCCTAGCACCCATGCTGTGGGTGTGCAGGTATGACATTTCTGTTTTTCTTTTTTTTCCAGCTTCCTCAGAGCCAACTCTCAGTGAACAGGATCTCTGACCACTCCTGTTTATTTTTTAAAATTTGTTTTCAAAATCTCTGACACTTCTGTTCTTTTTTTTGTACCCCCACACTACTGCCTAATTGCAGTAGTGCTTATTTTTTTTCCCCAGCACCCATGTTGTGTGTGTGTGCAGGTGTGATGTTTGTTTGTTTTTTTTCCTTAATCCCACTCTACCGCCTAACTGCGGTGGTGCTTATTTTTCCCCAGCACCCATGTTGTGTGTGCAGATGTCATGTTTCTGTTTTCCTTTTTTTAAACATCTGATACTCCATTTTTTTTTTCTTTTTTTTTAAGCACACGTGTGTGCAGGTCTGACTTTTCTGGGGTTTTTTTTGTTAGCCAGAGTTCCCTGATTGGGGCTGTTAATCTGGTCCACCTGGCTGACCTAATTACACTTACTACATCCCTTTCCTCTGATGATATTGGGTGGTTCTTTTTTCTTGGAATTCCTCCTGATGCGCTTCGGCACTGGGTCAGGTTCCTCTGATTTTGCCTGTGACACAAGTGGTGTGTAATGCACAGTAGCTGGCCTTTTGCACCTTAAGTGTCTCAGAAAAAATTTATTCTCCATGCGGCAAAAGTATCAAGGCACCAAGATCCGCTATATCCTTCTCAGATTCTGTGGTTGTTTCATCTCTTGACAGAGAAGAGACCCCAAGGGTTATGGCAGACTGTCTGACTGTTTCGAGAACCTAGTTACATTTTGTTCATGCTTCTTTTGCAAATTTGCAGCTTTCATATGGTCCACATGCTTATTCAAACTGTCGTTCCTATCCAAATTTCATACGTCACTGGACCTGACCTCGCATCGACCATACCTTTTATCCATGCCAGACCATTCTTGTGGTTCCTACACCAAACTTCATTCCCTTAAGCAGGCTGTCTCTCTTGCTTAGCAGAGTCTTGTGTCCTGCCTTGGAGTTCCTGATGCTGATGCACCCACCCACCAGATCCAGGAAAATTAAATGATGCAGGGATCTTCTCCCCATTAACAACTCTGCTGGAGATATCCCTGCAGTTGCATGAGAGGTAGTCCTATAATAAGAACCAGGACAGTTTCGTATTTGGTGAAGCTATAGTTTCAGATTCCCCACAGTGTGGAAACAGGCCCTTTGGCCCAAAGAAAGTCCACACCAACCCTCCGAAGAGAAAACCATCCAGACGCATTTCCCTCTGAATGATGTGCCTAATACTATGGGCAATTTAGCATAGCCAACTCACTCAACCTGCACATCTTTGGACTGTCGGGGGGAACCCACACAGACACTGGGTGAATGTGCAAATTCACACAGTCACCCGAGGCTGGAATTAAACCTAAGTCCCTGGCACTGTGAGACAGCAGTGCTAACCATTGAGCCACCATGCCACCTCGATAAGCTATTTCTTTAAGCCTACCTTCAAAGAATGGACTGATGTCTGCCAGACCATTGGATGATGGATGCTATGGAGCTGCCCTTGTATGACAAATGCCATTTGACTTTAGGAAATACTCAAATTCCCTGCTGATAAATGATGGCCCAGCACTTCTGGGAGCCCCTGTGCAGCAAAAAATGCGCTCAGTTTTTTCTATTGTCATCCCCTTGTTTGTCGCAAGAACTCTATACTCGTCCAACCAGTTTGAGTGGGCATCTACAATGACTAAGGGCACTCAGCTCAAGAAAGAATGTATAGAATCTCTACAATGTGGAAACGGGCCCTTCAGCTCAGCATGTCCGCAATGAACCTCTGAAGAGTAACCCACCAAGACCCATTCCCCTACCCTATTTTCCTATAGTGCCCTGACTAATGCAGCTAACCTACCATGAACACTGGCCAATTCGCCTCACCTGCACATCTTTGGGATGTGGAAGGCAGCCAGAGCAAACCAGGCAGCATAGTGGCTCAGGGGTTAGCATTGTTGCCTCACAGAACCAGGGACCCAGGTGACTGTGTGCAGTTTGCACATTCTCCCTGTGTCTGCATGGATTTCCTCCCACAATCCAAAGCTGTGCATGTCAGGAGAAATGACCATGTTAAATTGCCCATAGTGATCGATGCTTTAGTTAGGGGTAAATATAAGGCAGAGGGGTGTGGGTGGGTTACTCTTCGGACGGTCGGTGTGGACTTGTTGGGCCAAAGGGCCTGTTTCCATACTGTCAGGAATCTAATCAAACTTATGCAGATATAGGGCAAATGTGCAAACTCCACACAGTCGCCTGAGGTTGGGATCACACCTGGGTCCCTGATGCTGTGAGGCAGTAGTACTAACCACTGACCCACCATACCACCCGTGTTGTTGATGTGTAACCGAGTCCAATGTTTACTTGCCCATTCCCCCAAATGTGGGGGAGCCGCTGGTGATAATGTTTGTCCCATGAATGCAGCTATATCTGCATCCAAGCCAGGCCACAAGATATCACTTTTCACTAACATCTTCATTTTGGAAACTCCTGGACAACCTTGGTGGAGTATCTGGCAGTAACCTTTGCTGAGGATAATCACTTCCTCCCCAGAGAAATATGCTTTCCTCATTTATAATTTGTTTCCCTGGTCCAAAAATGTTTCAATATTGGTTATGATAACCCATTGGTTTCCACCATCACCACCAGCTTTTACAATTTTGCCAGGGCCAGGTCTTTCTGCGTCCAAAGTCTGATATTGTCAGCTGTGAACTGGATGGGTGTCCAGAAAACTTAAAACTATTAGAATCTTCCAGTTGTGATACCACCAGGGTGGATCTCCCAGCACAAGGCAGCTCAATGCACCCATATTCGCTACTTGCCTCCTGGATAGTATTCCAATTTGTAATTTGACCCACTTAGTATTACTGCCTACCGCTGAATTCGGCCTGAAGCTACGGGCAGCACTGCTTTGAATCTTTAAGTAGACCTAAAAGGGTTTGTGGTCTGCTATTAATAAAAATTTACCTTCATACAGGTATTGGTGCAACTTCCTGACTCCATCTGGGTGTATTTCTGCTCTGCATTAGCCAAAGTCCTGGACATGTACACTATTGGCATTCCTATCCATTGGGCCATCTATGAGCTAATACTACCCCAGTGCTATACAGGGAGGCATCACATGGATCTTATGTTTCAACACCTTAGAAGATGATAACAGTTCCTTCACTTCCCTGAAGACTATTGCTTGGCTACATGATCATTTCCAAGGCTGATGCTTTTTTAAATGTTGATGCAAAGGTCCCAGGATAGAAGCCAGGTTATGCTGGATCTCTAATAATTCACCAGCCAAGGAAGAATCAAGCTCTGGTTCAGACTTTCCTTTCCTTTGATTGCCCTCTGTTTATCTTCCAACAGGTGTAACTTGGTCTTGCTTACTCCAAAACTTGGTGCCTGGAACATACATTATTCCCTTCTAAGGTGTACACCTGCATGGGAGAAACATCTAAGGACTATGTCCAAGGTCTCCATGTGCTCCCAATTAGTCTTACCTGTTATTAGCATGCCATCTAGATAAATGGCAACCTGGGGTATTCTGTATTCCATGTTGTGCTGAAGTACCCAGACAGCAGTAGCATACTTTTGGGAATCGTCATCTAACCGTACTTACAAGTACACATGACTCATGTAAAGCTTCGTGAAGGCTAGCACCTCCCCAACAGCTTTGCACATAAATTCTCCAAAAGAGGGATCGGTTATTTATTCAGCTGCGAAAAGCAGTTTAATGTTTGTTTAAACTGCCTACAAAGATGAAGCAACCAGTTGGTATGATTAGTGCTGCCCATTCCGCAAAGTGATGATTCCTTTAATGATTCCTTTGCTTTCCAGCTTTTTGATTTCCACCTCTACCTTTGCGCGTAAGGCCAATGGTACTGGAAGGGGATTTGCAGAATGGTGGAACTGCTTCCTAGTTTAACATGCAAGGTCACTTTGACTCCTTTGATAGTTCCAAGACCTTGCTGAAAAATGTCCAGTTATTAGTTAGGACTTCATTCAGACAGCTATTTTCTAATTGAAAAATGTTAAGCCAATCTAAGTGAATCTTTCTCAACCAAGTTCGCCCATTAAGCTTGGATCTGATCCTTTTTACGATAATCAATGGTAACTGAACCAGCTGCTTCTTATTAGAGACCAGAACGAAAGTTGTACCCTTAAACTATAGGGTACCCTGATTCATCATTATAGGTTCTTGGCATAACGAACGTCTTACACAAACTTCAGGGCTAGAGTCCTGAGCAAATTTTGTTAAAGATTGGTTCTGTGATCACTGACAAGGTTGTCCTGATATCGACCTCCATTAGAACCAGGCGATCATTTAACCAGATATTTATTTTAATTGGATTTGATTTGGATGTTGTTCAGCAATTTAACTGTGTTTTATAAAAAAGGCGTTCTTGATGAGTTTAAACATGATGTGTAAATGTGCTTTCTAATGTGAAATGTGTAATACAGCTGAATTTTAGCATTGATGGAGATGTTCTGCATTGTTGTTAAAATGATGGTGGCCAAAAATCAAAGTCTGAAATCTACCTACTATTTTTGTGGGGGGAGTTGGGTATCATGCTTTGTGTGTATACATTTCACAATGGCATTGCCTATATAAATCAACAGTATCCTGTGCTCATATTTGATTTCAGTGGTCCAAGTATGTGAAACATGATCTGTACATGGTAAATCTACTAGGACCAAGTCTAAACTTTGCAGAGCTCTTTACATTTTTGATAAAGATAAGGTGACCTTTAGGATTGTTAAAGGTAGACAAAAATTCATAAACTGTTTAATTTATTGGAACTTACCAAAACAACTCTTTCAAAAGAACTGCCAAAAATATCAAAGGAACTAACCAATTGATCAGAAGTCCTGTGATATTAACCTTTTAAAAAAGGTACTGCAATGTTGTTTAAAAAAAACATTATTTGTTATTTCACTCTATTGACATAAACCTGAGGGCTGCGACCAGTAGATTAGTGCTATATTGATTTTGCAACCTGCCTGCCATTTCATAATTTGATTGACATGTCCAAGTTGTTATTGATTGTCTGAAGTAGGACTATGAATGCCAGTAAGCCAGTGCTTGTTTTATGAGGAATATTAAGTATAATTTATTTATTTGTTGAATGTGTGCATCATTGGCTGGCCAGCATTTATTACCCATCCCTGGTTGACATTGAGAAGGTGGTGGAGCCGTCGTCTTGAACCACTGCAGTCCACCTGCTGTCTGTTGACTCTCAATGCCTTACGGAGAGAATTCCAAGATTTTAACCCAGCAACAGTGAAGGACCACATATTTCCAAATCAGGATGTTGAGTGGCTTAGAGGGAAACTTGAAGGTGGAGGTGTTCCAGTGTGTCTGATGTCCTCCTTCTAGACAGAAGTGTTCAAGGGTTTAGAAGGTTCTGACTAAGGAGCTTAAATTAATTTCTGCAGTGTGTTTTGTAGGCAGTTCACACTTTTGCTACTGTGTATCATTGGTGAAGAGAATGGAGGCTTGAGGAGGTAGTGCCAATCAAACAGGCTGCTTTCTCCAGGATGGTGTCAAGTTTCTTGAGAGATGAAGCAGCTGAAGTGGGGTGGGCCTATGATACTACCCTGAGGAGCTGCTGTACATATGTCCTGGAGGTAAGATGACTAACCTCTAACAATGATGACTGTGTTAAGTATCACTTCAATAAGTGGAAAATTGGCACCCTAATATGCAATGATTCTAGTTTTGTTTGGACTCCTTGATGCCACACCCAGTCAAATGCAGCCTTGATGTCAAGAGCTGTCATTCTCACCTCACCTCTGGAATTCAACTCTTTAGTTCAAATATGGACAAATGCCATAATGAGGTCAGAAGCTGAGTAGCCTTGCTAGAACCCAAACTGGGCTTCACTGGGCAAGTTATTGCTGAGCAGATGCTGCTTGACAGCACTGTTGACAACACCTTCCATTGCTTTACTGATGATCAAGGGTAGATCGATGGGGCAGTAATTGGCCAGGTCAGATTTGTCTTGTTTTTTATGTATAGGACTTACCCAGGCAATTTTCCATATGGTCAGGTAATGTCAGTTTTGTAACTATACAGGAACAGCTTGGGTACAGGAGTGCTAAATTTTGGAACACAAGTCTTCAGTACTAAAGCCAGAATGTTATAAGGGCCTTTCAGCATCTCCAACCGTTTCTTGAGTTGAATTGGCAGTTGACTGGTGTCTGGAACCAGTGGAGGAGGCAGAGTTGGATCATTCTCTCGGCACTTCTGGCTGAAGATTGTTGTGAATGCTTCATCTTTATCTTCTGCACTGATGTGTTAGACTCTTTCCTCATTGAGGATGAGGATATTTGAGGAGCTTCCTTCTCCAGTAAGCTATTTAATTATCCATTGTCATTCACGCTGGATGTGGTAGGGACTGCAGAGTTTAGACCTGATCCGTTGGTTAAAGACTTGTATAGCTCAATCTATCACTTGCTATTTGCCCTCAAATAATCTTTGTTTGATAACTTGACCAGGTCGACACCTCATTTTTAGGCATTTCTGGTGCTGCTGCTGGCATGCCCTCCTGCATTCTTCATTGAACTGGCTTAATAGTAATGGTTGAGTGGGGAATATGAGGTTACAGATTGTGCTGGAATACAGTTCTGCTGCTGCTGATGGCCCACAGTGTGTCATGGATGCCCAGTCTTGATCTGTTTTGAAGTCTGTCCCATTTAGCACAATGCTAGTGCCAGACAACATGATGGAGGTTATTCTCAATGTGAAGACATGAGTTTGTCTCCATAAGGCGTGTGGTGGTCGCTTTTACTGATGCCGTCTTGGACAGATGCATCTACAGCTAGCAGCTTGGTAATGATAAGGTCAAGTCTGTTTTTCCCCTCTTGATGGTTCCCTAACCACTTGCCACAGTCCCAGATGTTCTTTCGGACCCAACCAGCTTGATCAATAGTATAGCTGCTGAGCCACTCTTGAAATCCACCATCAAGAGTACATTTTATGTCTCAGTACTTCCTCTAAGTGTTGTTCAACATAAAGGAGTACTGATTCATAATCTGACAGAGGATGGTACATGGTAATCAGCAGATTTCCTTGCACATTTTTAACTTGAAGCCATGAAACTTCATGAGGTCTGGAGTTAGTGCTGAGGGTTCCCAGGGCAACTTATATCCCGACTGCAGATGGTGGTGTCTGGGACAAGGTATGATTCAATGAGTATGACTATGACTCCCAATCTGGCACCAGATGTTAGCAAGAAGGACTTTGCAGAGTCCTCAGAATGCCTAGATCAATGTCACGTGCTCTGTCCAGTTTCTTTGATACTTTGTAGCAATTGGTATAACAGAATGGCTTGCTAGGCCAGTTCAGAGTGCAGATTCAGCCACATTCTTATAGATCACATGTAGGCCAGACTAAGTGAGGATGACAGATTTCTTTCCATGAAGAACATTGTTGAAACGCATTTAATTCACTAATGATTTCATGATTCTTAATTCTACCAATTGCCATGGCGGGATTCAAATCCAGGTCCCCAATTTAACGGAGTTTCTGGATTAATGGTCTAGCGATAATACTATTAGGCCGTCGCCTTCTCTTGATGGGTTTTAATGAATAGCTTTTTATGAATGAGATTTTTTTTAAAACAAAGTCTAAGTAGACACTGGAACTTTACTATGCTTCTTTTCAGTATGGGTCCTGACGCCTGTCCATAGTGGTGTAGATAAATGTAATATAGGTAGATATCAAAAGACAAAAAATACAGATGTAGGGCTTGGGTTGGCATATCTGCCACTTGTTGGATATTGTCTACATTTTGTCATATTTGAACATGGACTATTTCAGCATCTGAGTCGTCGTGCATGATATTGAACATCTTGTAAAAGGATAGAAGTAGGGATGTTTGCTGATTAAAATGGAAGAAAGGACATTGATGAAGCAACTGAAGATTGTTGGGCCAGGACAGTCCCCATGGTACTCCTGCAGAGATGTCTTGGAGCTGAGATGACTGACCTCCAACAACCATCTTTCTGTGTACCAGGTATACCCTAAACAGCAGAGAGTTTGCCCCTGATTCCAGAATTGCTAGGACTCCCTGCTGCCACACTACCTAATGTGGCCTTGACATCAAGGACTGTCATTCATCTCGCTTCTGGAATTCATCTCTTTTGTTCATGTTTGAACCAAGGCTGAAATGATGTCAGGGGTTCAGACCCTGGCAAAACCCAAACTTGGCAACAGAGAGGAGGTTGTTGTTGAATAGATGCTACTTGATAGCATATTGATGACACCTTCCATAACCTTACTGATGGTAATGTCACTAGACTAGTAATCCAGAGCCTCTGGGGCATGGGTTTACATCTTGCTATAGGAAATAGTGAAATTTTAATTCCAACATGTCTGGAATTCAAAGCTAATCTAATCTATCATTCACTCTTTACTACACATTGGAACTGCCTAGACAGCCAATTCTAATCAGTTCAAAGGGAACTACAGATGGGCAGCAAACAGCCACATTTCATACAAGAATTTGGACCACCTTATGTATGATCACATTTGGCTTCCAAGGCCATCTTAAGTTGATTAGAAAGAATCTCCTTGCTCAGTGGTGCAGAAATTCCTCAAGTTCCATTTAATTAACTGTCCTTGCACCTAGGCTACAGGAAATGTCCATTGCCTTGGAATTCTGAGCTATGAATCCACTTTTTAAAATGCAAACACAAAGTTTGAACCAATTTGGAATTTTATTCCATTTCACTCATTACACTTATTAGAAGTATGTTTCCTAATTTGTGTGAAGATTTGACTTTTCTGTTCTGCATTCCACTGTTACAGTTCTATGGATTTCCCAGAGCACAAAATTGAACAATTACCCCAACTGTCTAGGTTCATACTTGAAAAATGGGTTATGTTCTGGAGGAAGGTGAAAAATGTTTGGTCTGTATCTTGATGCAAGAGGAAATAACAAAGTGGTGTAACTGAAACTAATGCATAGTACCTGGCAGTCGAAACACATTTTCTTCAGTAATGCATGCGATAAATATGATTTTGTTAATCTTCACTTAAAGCAGAATCTTCTGCTTTGTTAATAAATGGGTAATCATTTTCTCTATAAAACATGATTAAATGTTTATTTAAAGTGTATTTCATGCACTGAGATACAGTAGATAAACTACAGTTGAACATTTTAGTTTTTTCAGTTCATTAATGAAAACTGTTCATACTAAGAGGTACCAGAGACAATATTGTGACAATAATACATCAAAAACCTGTATCCAACACTTATTAAATCAATTTGCAGTTGTTCAGAATGTGCTTACCTAGGTTTGCAAGATTGGCAAATGATAATGGAAAATCCGACTACTGTGAGCAGTAATTCAAATTGATATGAAAATACTTTAAAAGCGTACAACATCTGATGTACAACATTGTTGTACATGTGTATATTCACACAAACACCAAGGACATTTGTTTTGATTTACAAAACAACACAACAGAGAACACTATCTTCTGTAGAATCAGACAATCTTGTGTTACATGGAAAACTATACACAACAAAACACACAAAATTCATACTGTTGTCATTAGACAAGAACATTCATAGAGATTACAAACTAAATTCCAGTTCTTGTTTTGACCACACACCCAGTTCACTTCAATTTTGATTCCCCGTTAACTTGTACATATTTGTGAATAAGCTCTCATCACACCTACATGCATTATATGTTCCTAATAGTCTCATTTTACAAGGTTCCAGAAGTTTTCTTCTATAATAAATTAGTTGTTTGTTTACATGAGTAATTCAGATTTCCCAGTAGTGAACCAGAATAAGGTAATGATTATAAAAGTTTTCATTGAAAATAAAATTATTTCTGCTGGAATGTGGAGGCTCATTTGAACCCTCAAATGTCCAATCTATAAAGACCTTGCCCAGGCAATATTGATCAATAATTTTGTTGTCCCTTGCTATTATGGAAACAGCACTATAATGCTCCACTGGAACATATAGAAGGATTCTACCACAACAGGAACTCCAAGACATGACAGAAGCTTTAAAAAGCTCCAGTAAAATATAAAAGAGGTATAAGATTGTTCTTCCATTTAACCAAAACAAGCAAGGTTCAATGAGTAAAGTATTGTCTCTATTTGTGCATGTGAGCAGCGTAGCTGCACAACGTAAAATATTACATTCTGTCCCACAGGGTGAAGTGATGTCAGTGTGCACTTTGGAATCATACTGAAGTAGGCCAGTCTTGTTTGATACAACATGAATTGCATTCTGATTGGGCTGTGAGTTTGCTGTTAACAATCTATTTGGATCCACATGATAAACTGAAACAACAGTTGGTCTGAAGAGATTATGTTCTATGATAAACTGAAACAACAATTGGTCTGAAGAGATTATGTTCTATGTTAGTGTATTCGAGGCAAACAGCAGAGATACATTGAATGGAAAATTACTTAGAAGTATGTGGAATAAACGAATCAAATTTAATATAGGGCAAGATGAAGTAAGGTGGCAAGGATTCACTTGGAACTAAGAATTTTCCCTTGCGTGTATTGTGCACTAATCATGTTGGAAATTATGGCATTGGAAAAGCACAGCAAATCAGGCAGCAACTGAGGAGCAGGAGAATCGATGTTTCGGGTATAAGCCCTTCATCAGTAATATTGGAGGGCGGGGGGGGTGTCAAGGGGAAGTGGGCATGAGAGATAAATAGGAGGATGGAGGTGAGGTAGGTGGGGGAGGGGGGCTTGATGGTGACAGGTCAGAGGGGAAGGTGGACCGAGTAAGGTATGAAGGAAGATCGCCAGGTACTATAGTTTAAGAGGGCAGTGCCAAGTTGGAAGGTTGGATCTGGGATGGGGGGGGGGAGGGAAAGCAGATGAAAAACTGATGATGTCGACATTGGTGCCATGTGGCTGGAAGATCCCAAGGCCTTTCTCCAGGTGTATGTGCCTTGGATTTGACAGTGGAAGAGGCCCAGGACTTGCATGTCCTTGGCGGGGGGGGGGGGGGGGGGGAGAGTGGAGGAGGAGTTGAAGTGGTCAGCTACAGGGCAGTGGAGTTGTTTGGTGCATGTATCCCAGAGATGTTCCCTGAAATGTTCCATGAGTTCGCATCCTGTCTCCCCAATGTCGAGGAGACCACATTAAGAACAACAGACACAGTAGATGAGGTGTCTGGATGTGCAGGAAAATCTCTGTTGTCTGTGGAAGGATCCTTTGGGGCCTTGGACGGAGGTGGGGCACCAGTTTTGCACTATTTGTGGCAACAAGGGATGGTGGTGGAAGTGGAGGGTACATTTGTGGGGACAGAGGTGTGGACTAATGAGGGAGTCGGAGAGGGAATGGTCTCTACAGAGTGTTGATAGGGGTGGACATGGAAATAAATCTATGGTAGCAGGGTCCGAGTGTAGGTGGCAGAAATGGTGGAGGATGAGGAGGTGTATCCAGAGACTAGTGGGATAGAAGGTGAGGACTGGGGGATTCTATTCTTCTATCTTTGTTTCAGTTGGAGGAGTGGGGTTAGAGGGTGGAGATGCAGGAAGTGGAGAAGATGCGCTGGAGGGCATTGTTGATCATGTGGGAGGGGAAATTGCGGTCCTTGAAATAGGAGGCCATCTGAGATGTCCTGGTAAGAATTGCTCCTCCTGGGAGCAGAAAAGGTGGAGGTGGAGGAATTGGGTGTAAGGGATAGCATTTTTACAGGATTGGGGCGATGGGAGGTAGTGTAGTCCAGGTAGTGATGGGAGTTGGTGGGTTTAAAGTGTTGAGTCAGTCACCAGAGATGGAGATGGAGAGGTCCAGGAAGGGGAGGAATGTGTCCAAGATGGTGCAGGTGAACCTGAGGTCAGGATGAAAGGTGTTAATGAATTGTTCAACCTCCACCACCCGAGCATGAGGTGGTGCCAATAAAGTGGATTAGGTGGGGTTTGGTGCCAGTGTAGCTGCGGAGGGTGGACTGTTCCACATAGCTGACAGAGGCAGGCATAGCAGGGGCCCATGCAGGTGCCCATGGCTACCCCCTTTGGTCTGAAGGAAGTGGGAGGACTTGAAGGAGAAGTTGTTGAGGGTGAGGACCAGTTCCACCAATTGAATGAGCATTTTGGTAAAGAGGTTCTGGTTGGGTCAGCGGGAGAGGAAGAAGTGAAGGGTCTTGGAGGCCTTCACCTTAGTAAATGGACTTGTAGAAGGATTAGATTTCCAGGGTGATGAGGAGGCATTGGGGGGTGGGGAAACAAAAGTCATGGAGGAGATGGAGGGTGTGGATGATGTCCCTAACCTATGTGGGGAGTTTCTGGACCAAGACGGACAGGTCGGTATCAAGATATGAGGAGATAAGTTTGGTGGGGCAGAGGCAGGTGGAGACAATGGGTCAACCAGAGCAGTTGGATTTGTGAATTTTGGATAAGAGGTAGAACCAGGCAGTGAGGGGCTATGGGACTATCAGGTTGGAGGCTGTGGATGGCAGATCCCCTGAGGTGATGGGAGGTAAGGTCATGGTCAGGAGGGGCAAAAGGAGGAGGTGTCTGTGAGTTGGCACCTTGTTTCAGCGGTACACCAAACTACAGTGGGTTTAATGGTGAGGTTGGGGTTGGAGTGGAAGGCTGCACTTTATGAGGGTTAGAGAGGTGGACAGGTGGTCAATGTTGTGGCAGCGGTTGATAATAAAGAGGTCAAGGGTGGGTAATGCTCACGATTGTCCAAGTAAATGGAGTATATTGAAGGTGAGACTAGGAGTTCTTGGAGGAGTGGTGGGAGTCCAGATGGAAAAAAAGTAAGCATGGAGGTGGAACCGGCAGAAGAAGAGTTTGATGTCACTACCCATTAATTGTGTAACTCCTATCCTCATTTTTTGGATGACTCATTTATCCAGATTGAACACCATCTGCCAATTTTCAACCATTGAGCTATTTGATCAATATCCCTTTGTAACGTTACAAAATCTTCTTCACTGTCTACTATGCTACCAATTTTGGAATCATCCACAAACTTAGTAATCATGCCTTCTAAATGCTCATGCAAATAATTTATAAATGACAAACAAAGAGGACCCAGAACCAATCCCCATGGAACAGGCCTTCATTCCAAAAAGCAACGCTCCATCATTACTATGTATCCTGAAACTATCACCCTGAACCCCATGTGACCTAACTATACTAATTAGTCTATCATGCTGAACCAACTCAAAGGTTTACTAAAATCCAAATAAACGTCTATTCCTCTGCCATCAACAGTTATAGAACATAGAACATAGAAGGATACAGCGCAGTACAGGCCCTTCGGCCCTCGATGTTGCGCCGACCGAGTCCTACCTAACCTATACTAGCCCAATAACTTCCAAATGCCTATCCAATGCCCGCTTAAATGAACATAAAGAAGGAGAGTTCACCACTGATACGGGCAGGGCATTCCATGAACTCTCAACCCGCTGTGTGAAGAATCTACCCCTAACATCTGTCCTATACCTACCACCCCTTAATTTAAAGCTATTGTCCCCTAGTAACACCTGACTCCATTAGCGGTAAAAGGTTCTTAGTATCTACCCTATCTAAACCCCTAATCATCTTATACACTTCTATCAGATCTCCCCTAAACCTTCTCTTCTCCAATGAGAACAGCCCCAAGTGCCTCAGCCTTTCCTCATAAGATTTTCCTACCATTCCAGGCAACATCCTGGTAAACCTCCTCTGCACTCGTTCTAAAGCTTCCACATCCTTCCTATAGTATGGCGACCAAAACTGCACACAATACTCCAGATGAGGCCTCACCAGAGTCTTATACAACTGCAACATGACCTCACGACTCCGGAACTCAATTCCTCTGCCAATAAAGCCCAGTACACCATATGCCTTCCTCACAGCACTATTTACCTGGGTGGCAACTTTCAGAGATCTGTGTACATAGACACCAAGATCCCTCTGCTCATCCACACTACCAAGTAGCCTACCATTAGCCCAGTAATCCATCATCTTGTTATTCCTACCAAAGTGAACGACTTCGCACTTAGCTACATTGAATTCCATTTGCCACATTTCCGCCCAGCTCTGCAACTTATCTATATCCCGCTGTAACCTACCACTTCCTTCCTCACTATCCACAACTCCACCGACTTTTGTGTCATCCGCAAACTTGCTTACCCAGCTTTCAAGTCCTTCCTCTAGATCATTTATAAAGATAACAAAAAGCAATGGTCCCAAAACAGATCCTTGTGGTACACCGCTAGTAACTGCGCTCCAAGATGAACATAATCCATCAACTACTACCCTCTGTCTCCTTCCAGCCAGCCAATTCCTAATCCAAACCTCTAATGTATCCTCAATGCCATACCTCCGAAGTTTTAGCATTAGCCTACCATGGGGAACCTTATCGAACGCCTTACTAAAATCCATATACACAACATCTACTGCTTTACCCTCATCCACTTCCTTAGTCACCTTCTCAAAGAACTCAATAAGGTTTGTGAGGCATGACCTGCCCTTCACAAAACCATGCTGGCTATCCCTGATCACGTTATTCCTACCCAGATGTTCATAAATCTTATCCCTTACCATTCTCTCTAAGACTTTGCCCACCACTGAAGTCAGACTCACTGGCCTGTGAGTTCTGTGACTTCTTCAAAAAACTCAATCAAGTTTGGGAGACCCAATTTTCCTTGCACAAAAATCAATTTTTGCCTTACTAAATATCCATAAATCCTATCATTTATGATCACCTCCAACAATTTACACACAACTGAAGTCAGATTCACAGGTCTACAGTTCTCAGGTTTCTCCTTATAGCCCTTCTCAAACAGAGGTACAACATTTGAAATGCAAAATTTCTAGGAAGTGACAGTAAGTGAAATTGGGGTAGGAGGGAGCCATCAAGGCTGCTCATGCGCAGTTCTTATTGTCCTTATGTCAGAGTCAGAAACAACTCCATATCTCAACTGGTAACTTTTCATTATACTGAAAATTTATAAGGAAAGGGAAATGAGATTTTTTTTAAAAAAATTTTGATGTGAAATGCAACTGTCACTGTCTGTATATCATTTAACACAGTATCCACATTATAGCAGTAAATATTTTTCAAAGATACATAATTGACTGTAATAGAGCAATAGGACATCCTGAGTTCATGAATAAAAACATTGAATACAACACATCCTTTTTATCTGGCTTTTGATGCATTTTTCAATGAGTGGCTGTGTGCATTTAAAATTTTTCATCTTTCAAAATCCCTACCTGTCACCTGCCCATTTTCTTCTGTTAGTCTGAGCAATGAACATTCATGCTAATGCTTTGTTTCAATAACAAACAACACAGTTTTCACACTCCAGCACATAACACACACGTGAATGTTTAAAATATCTGCAATAGCATGGGAAGTTGGTCACAAATGTATGGGTGTTTGATATTTATCTTCAAACACATCACTATTAATCTTTTTCTCCTCTTCATTGTCTTGTACACATTTCTTTAAATCTGTTTTTACAATAGAGTTTTTTGAGTAGGTTTTTACTTTACAATGTGGTTACTTCCCAAGGAGGTATATGGAAAATTCACTGGCATCCAAAGGCACATTACATGCATTATTCGTACGATTCATTCAGATAGTAGGATTCCAAAACATTATAATTACAACACACATCTAAGGTATCAGGTGTCCACTCATTCAAGTACTAAGAAGCTACCTTATTACAATCTGAAACACATAAATCTCTCTGAATATATCAATAGGACTGCTGCAATTGCACTAACACCCATCAAATTCTATTGCTACCCTTAAGGCACTTTTACAATTTGGCACTTCAGTAATTTGAATAATGAGGGAGCCATGTTCATAAACCAGTTTTCTCCCCCCTCCCCCACCAATCTCTAACATTAAAGCAATCCCAATGGCCTAATCCCAACAATAGAGTCAAAATCATAGGCACATTAAAAAGTAACTTCACATGTTGTTACTCATTTGACCTAATGTCAGATGACACCCCTCAGGGATCTTGGACCACTTCATTCTAGATTTGGAATTTTTTAACATTCAAACATTCTCTTAAATGTTGCTGCAAACTGGAAGAATCAGAAGCACTCTTAAATTTTCTTTTAAGAAAGATTACATCTATTTTTAAAGTTCACCATAAATTCTGTGTTTGGTCCACTATCCTGACAAAACTCCATAGAAATAGCAATCTTGACAAAACAATGATCGGAGGTAATTTTTCAGAGGTTATTTGACTTTTCTATATTCAATGTCAGCTTGTGGTTCACATTCCATCATTGAGAAAGCCTTTATGGGCTTTGGATCCATACATAAAACGTAAAACATAAAACATCAGGTAGCTGTCTGATGAAGGAGCAGTGCTCCAAAAACTACTAGTTCAAAATAAACCTATTGAATTATAAATTGGTGGTGTGTAATTTTTAACTTCGTTCACCCCAGTCCAACACTGGCACCTCCATATCATGGCACACATAAATAGACTTTGAAATAAATACAGAAATTATTAATGTAACAAGGGAACAGTAAAGGACTTAATCCTCTAAGGACCATTAACGTCAATCAATTGTGTTATGCATTGTCAACAGCTCTGCTGTCTGCACAGATAGTATTGAAATTATTTTCCAACATTATTTGAGAAGTCAATTTCATGGAGTTTGTTAGAAATTAAAGCATGAATGATTGCTTCAACACCTTTTTTAAAACAGAAATAGTATCCTTTTTATTACTGTGATAAGACTAATAAACCAAGACAACAGACAAAGAAAGTAAATATGCGGTGTTGTTAATTAATAGGGTGGACAGTACATTGCTTTCCTAATCACAGATTACATAGTGGTCACAGTATTTGATGTTTTAACTAAGAGATATTAAGGCCTCTTTAAAGTAAAATATATATTTTTTTTACAGGTATGGAAAATATTATTGAACTGAACAGAGATGATACCAAACTGCAGCAAAATGCAAATCAAATCCAATAGTTTTGTCTACAAAGCAGCAGTTAATATTTGCAAACAAAACTTGGGTTGATTTTTTTTATTGAAATCATATCGGTAAGACTCCAATTTTCATCCCGTTCCTATGCTGTTGGCAAGGATAAAACTGGGAATGTAACCACTCCACCAAGAGTAGGAAAAAGAAAAAGCAGTCAGGAATGTTACTTCTGATCAGTAAACATTACAAAACATAAGTAAACAGTAATAAACAATTTGATGTAACATTAAAATAGTTTGATTAATAAAATTTATGTTATGGACAATTATATGGACAATGATGTTCACTTTAAAAGTGCACACAAATGGTCACTTAGAAAAGGTACATAAATGCTACTGCCATCATTACATGATCACTGCTTTCAAGAACATTTACTAAAATCAGAGTTGGTTAGATGATGAAATAAAGAAAGAGGCCAAGGTATCTTCTACAGAATGGTTTAAAGTAGGAAGCTTTCAATGCGTCTTGATTTTGGAGGTTTTAGATTTAGATTAGACTTACAGTGTGGAAACAGGCCCTTCAGCCCAACAAGTCCACACCGACCCGCCGAAGCGCAACCCACCCATACCCCTACATTTACCACTTACCTAACACTACGGGCAATTTAGCTTGGCCAATTCATCTGACCCGCACATCTTTGTGACTGTGGGAGGAAACCGGAGCACCCGGAGGAAACCCACGCAGACACGGGGAGAACGTGCAAACTCCACACAGTCAGTCGCCTGAGTCGGGAATTGAACCCGGGTCTACAGGCGCTGTGAGGCAGCAGTGCTAACCACTGTGCCACCGTGCCGCCCAAACAGGTTGTGAAACATGGAAGTGAAATAAGCCTAACCAATAATCCTTGATCTTGGTTGCACTTGATTAGCAGTAAATCTGAAAGCATTCATACTTATAATACTGCACACATGCACAAAAGTTGGGGAGTTTAAAATTCTGTTAATTTAATTTCTTCTAAGTTTAATAAGTAAATACTAGACTGTGACCATTGATAACACTCACAATGCCAATAGCAACCATTTGTAACTTGGAGCTGTAGACAACATCAGTAAAGATTCCAAAATGCTTTCACTCTGGAAGTGAGGCGTTTAATGAACTGAGGTAAGTTAGGAGTTTAATAGTTGAACAAGTTGGATCTGTGTTTTCTTAGCTTAGGGAAGAGAAAAGTTGCCTGCTGCCCAGCTCCCAGGATGTAGATCTAGTTACAGAATTTTATTGGCTAACATATCAAACTCCCATCCCTCCAGTTTGCTGCTAGCCTTCTCACATATGTTCTGTGTAATATCTAAACAGCTGAACATTGTGCAATTGAACAGTACAATTGCTGAGTGGTTGGCACTGCTGCCTCACAGCATGATGGACCCAAGTTTGATTCCAATCTCAGGCAACTGTGTGAAGTTTGCATATTCTCCCCATGTCTGCATGGGCTTCCTCTGGAAACTCCAGTTTCCTCCCACAGTCCAAAGATGTGCAGGTAAGGTAGATTGGCCATGTTAAATTGACCATAATGTTCAGGGATGTGCAGGCTCAGCAAATTACCTCTGGGAAATGCAAGGTTACAGAGATAAAGTGGCCAGAGATGGCGGGGGTGGGGTGTGGGTGTCAGGATAGGATGGTTTTTGGAGAGTTGGTATAGATTTTATAGGTGAAATGACTTGCTTCCATATTGTAGGGATTCCATGGATATCTCCTCATTTAACTTTATGATGGAGGGAGGTTTAGATTAGATTACCTACAATGTGGAAACAGGCCCTTCGGCCCAACAGGTCCACATTGACCCTCCGAAGAGTAACCCACTCAGACCCATTATTTCTCTCTGACTAATGTACCTAACACTATGGGCAATTTAGCATGGCCAATTCACCTAACCTGCACAGCTTTGGACTGTGGGAGGAAACTGGAGCACCCGGAGGAAACCCACGCAAAAACGGGGAGAATGTGCAAACTCCGCATGACCCTAGTGCTATGAGGCCGCTAAGCCACTGTGCCGCCCCTTGATGAAACAGCTGAAGATGGTTAAATCTCGTGCAAATTCCTGCAGAACTCTTGCAGAAATATCTTATGGCTGATATGGTTGACCTCCAACAACCACAACTTTTGTTAGGTGTTACCCCAACCAGCACAGATTGTTCCCCTTCATTCTCATTGACTCCAGTTTTGCTGGAGTTCCTTGATTTCCATTCTCGGCAAATACTGCTTGTTGTCAAGGGTAATCCCCCTTAATTCCTCTCTTGCATTCTGCTCTTTGGTCATTTTGGATCGTGACTGTAACCCAAACTGAACATTAGTGAGCATGTAATTGCAAAGTAAGCACTGCTAGTTTGAATTCTCGACAAACCTTCAATCACCTTGCTGATGACCGAGTAGACTTCAGGGTGATAATTAGCTGGGTTGGATTTGTCCCGCTTTTTGTGGAAAGAACGTATCTTGGAAATTTTCTACATTCCAGGATAAATGACTCTGTTGCATGTTTTTTTCAGATTAGATTACTTACAGTGTGGAAACAGGCCCTTCGGGCCAACAAGTCCACACTGACCCGCCGAAGCGCAACCCACCCATGCCCCTACATTTACCCCTTACCTAACACTACGGGCAATTTAGCATGGCTAATTCACCTGACCCACACATCTTTGTGGGAGGAAACCAGAGCACCCGGAGGAAACCCACGCAGACACAGGGAGAACATGCAAACTGCACACAGTCATTCGCCTGAGGTGAGAATAACTTGGGGTGTAACTAATCCTGGAGTATGAGTTGTTAGTACTGTTGCTAGAATGTTGTCAGAGCCACAGCCTTTGCTATCAGCCATGAAATGAGGCGAGTCAAATTGACTGAAGGTTGGCGCAGCTGTGATGCCATTTTCCTCACAGCTCTGCCACAGCTGGCAATTTGATTGCTAGTATGATTCGATGTTTTTGGAAGGTTTGATCATATAATGCATGTCAATGATTTGCAACAGTTGAGTTTACAATGTAACATTAGGTCTTATGCTGAATGTTTTCTTCAAGCTGTTCTTTTAGTCTGAAGTATCTGCTAAGTCTGAAGTATTTTTCAAGCATTAAGCACAAAGAATGTTTCAAATGTTTCCACCCTCTCAATCTAACAACAGTATACATTTCCAAGTTTCCAATTTTTAACTAAAATCTTTGAAATATTGTGTGAAATACATCAATACCTTCAAAAGAAGCCCCTCACTTTCCTTGCATTGCCATCTCCTTTCATTGGAGGGATGCTGTTGGCAGGGCAGCCAGCCCAAGCATTCGCCATCAAAATGGCATATAAGAATGGGTTGGGAGATGATAAAGTCTTTCTGAAGTCAAAGTTACTTCAATTACTCACAAAATTTCCAAGGTCTAATTTTGATAAATCCATGCATTCAGTTTATATTGTCTACTGGCAGGAAATAAATCTTACCCTCTGTGCAAATAAAACCTTAACTTTAAAAAAAAGGGTTTTGTGATTTACACATGAAAGAAATGAAACTATCACTGTATTCTGACAGATGAAAGGCTTAACAAACAATCAATTTTTCA
Source organism: Hemiscyllium ocellatum (assembly GCF_020745735.1). Lineage (NCBI taxonomy): Eukaryota > Metazoa > Chordata > Chondrichthyes > Orectolobiformes > Hemiscylliidae > Hemiscyllium > Hemiscyllium ocellatum. The sequence continues at coordinate 90,134,421 of NC_083403.1, read as the reverse complement.
ATGTATAATTTCAGTTACATCACACTACAAATTTTTGCTATAAATTCTGTGTTACGATCGAGCCTCCACAATCACCTGATGAAGGAGCGTCGCTCCGAAAGCTAGTGTGCTTCCAATTAAACCTATTGGACTATAACCTGTTGTGTGATTTTTAACTTTGTTCATCCAGATTATCATTGTGTGCTCTGTAACCGGTTTACAAAGTACGTTTTTACCCTGGACAAGCATGAGATCTTCTTTATCAAATTGGATATTCCAAATATCATGCACAGAAATTATTGATTCAAATCAAGTCAAGCATGCCAAATGAATAGCCTAACAGCCTAATAGCCTAAAATCTTTGAGGAGATTTTTCACTCCCACTAAAAAATTTTCAGCATGGCTGCAGGTATACTGGCTTTCTTATTCCATGCCACAGTCCTACCCCGGGGTGTTTTCCTGGAGAGGGGATGGGGATGTGATAGTGTCACCCACTACAAGACTGACAGCCAAAGAAAACTCTACAAAGATCAATTAAAGGATGTTGACTCTGATTGTCCATTCATATTCAGGTCTCCCAGATGTGTTTTGGGAGACAGCAGCTAAATCTCCCAATGACAGATCAGGCTGCCGAAGCTCTGCCGATGGACTTATAGGCCATCTGGAATCAAGCATGAGCTACCCTGTGGAAGAGTTCTCTCCTGCACAGCAATGATGGTCAGGTCACTGAATTTTATTATTTTCCTGTAGTTTTGAAAAAGTTGGCGAGTGGGTGTCTCCAGTTTGGAATGCCCTTTCCTTCATAGCACCCTGCTTTCAAGCTGCAGAACAAGCTCTCCAGATTTAACAGTCAGCCCTCTAGCAATTGATTATTCCATCCAGAGAATTGCTCCCCAGATAGTGAGAACTTCTGAACCCAATTTCAGCCTAACAGCAGCATTCAGATAGCATCAGTCCTGCTCTTGTATCTTGGCTACCTAAGTATCAGAAGCATCTAATTTTCTGATATTGGATGTGTCTTTCCCCAAGTTGTGCCTAATTACTAACATTACCTACCAAGAGTCATTAAATCTGTACTCAACTCACTATTGACCCCAATCCATAAATATGAAAGTCCTACCAAGTTGGCGAATTGCACAGTAATGTTTCAACTCACTCTAGAGTAATTTGATTGCTCCTGAGCTTCTCCTTTTTTTGCTTTGCAGAGGAAAATCAAGATCTCATACTATTTATTATTTCAGTAGCCTATCATAGCCTAAGTTTGAGTAGGTTTTTCAAAATCTTGTAAAATACAGAGACAAGTGTACAATACAACAACGAATGGCACCTCCTGGGATCTTAAATTTGAAAGAAATCTTAGTCTTTTGGGTCTTGACACTGACTGCAGTCTAGCATGTCCTCTGAGAAATTTTCCACTTGAATTGTTGTGGTGTGGAAGGTAAACTTGCTGCGAAGGATCTCTGTGGTTTCCTTCAACACAGACTGAGCATCCGCGTTCTCCTCTGTAACGATAAGAGCACAATTAATGGGAAGGCAGCCTGTAGCTGTTTCAATCTTCAGGTTCCTCTGGTTGCCTCATCAAACTCCATTTTAAAGTAATATTTCACATTTCTTTGAAGACATAACCTTATCTAAAGAACTGTTAAATGATATTAATCTGATTGTTCTGTTGATGCTAAAAAGGAATCCTCTCTTTTATCATCTCTTATTTGGCAAAGTGTTGAATACAAGAAATGGGGATGTAACTATACTAAACAGTTGGGACACAGTTGTCTTTACATTTCTGGTTCCCATATTATAGGAGAGATACATTGCTCTGGAGATTTTACTAAGAAGATATTACTAATTGTGTTTTTAGGGCTTGAAAATTGAGGAAAGATTGGATAGGTTGGAATTATTTTGCTTTGAACAGAGGAGGCTAAGATGTGACTTCAGTCCAGCTATACAAAATTACCAGGGGAACAAAATGAAAATGATCAGAAGAATTAGATGGGATATGAGGAAAAGCCTTCTCACCCAGTGGGTGGTGAATGTCTGTATAGTGGTTGTGGCAGAAATTCTCAACTCATTCAGAAGCAACATGGATCCTTCTTTTAACTTACCCATTCATGGCATGTGAGTGTTGACAGTGACCAGCAATTTATTGCCTGTTCTTAGTTACCTTTGAGAAGGTGATGATGAACAGCCTTCTTGAATCACTGCAGTCCTTGTGCTGTAGGTAAACCCACAATGCCCTCAGAGAGGGAATTCCAGGATTTTGACCCAACAACACTGAAGGAATACCATGTCAGGATGTTAAGTAGCTCAGAGGACAACTTGTAAGTGGCAAGGTGCCCTTATATCTGCTGCATTGTCCTTCTAGATGGAAGTGGTCATAGACTTGGAAGGTGTTGTCTCAGGATCATTGGTAAATTTCAACATTGCAACTTGAAGATAATACACATTGCTGATACTGAGCTTTAGTGGATGCTTTTGTAAGCAGTGCCAGTCAAGCTAGCTGCTTTGTCCTAGATGGAATCAAGCTTCTTGAGTATTGTTTGAGCTACCCTCAACCAGGCAAGTGGGGAGTATTCCATCACACACCTGACATGTGCCTTGCAGATAGTGGACAGGCTTTAGGAAATCAGGAGGTAAGTTACTTGCCTCAGTATCCCTTGCCTTTGACATACTCTTGTAGCCACTGTGCTTAAATAGCAAATTCAGTTGAGTTTCTAGTCAATAGTAACTCCAAGGATATTGATAATTCAGTGACGGTAACACCAACAGTCAACGGTTATATTGTGCCTTATTAGACATAGACATTGTCCGACATTTGTGTACTACAAATCTTATTTGCCAATTGTCAATCCAAGCCTGAATACTGTTCAGATCTTGTTACATTTGAACATGGATTGCTTCCATATCTAAAAGTCATGAATGGTGCTGAACATAGTGCAATTATTAGTGAACATTCCATTTCTCGCCTTGAGATGGAGGGAGGGTCATTCATGAATCAGCTGAATGTAGTTGGGCCTAGAACACAACTTTGAAGAACTCCTGCAGAGATATCCTGGAGCTGAGATGAAAAATCTACAATTTTACATATGCAAGCACATCCGTCATCTCTGCTGTTTTGAAGCCAGCAGGTTCACCTTAACTAATGTTGACAAGAAAACAAATAAGATTTCTAATGATAATGAATGGTCACATACTGATAAATGTTTCATATCTAAATACAAAGATAATGTTAAATGGTCATACAGTGTGATAATAGCATTACTCACCAATAGCAATATGAACAGAAAGCACAGGCTGGTTTAATGTCAAGGCCCAAAGCTGGAGACCATGCATGGCTTTCACTCCTTTAATAGAGAGAAGAACCTCCTTCACTGAATTGAAGTCCATTCCTTTTGGGGTACCTAAACAATGGAAGTAGGATTTGTTTCATTTATTTCAAAGAAAAATAATACAAAGACATTTGCTATCATAATATTCTTCTAAAAAAATTGAATCCTAAAATATCCTTGTCTTCTAAAATGATTGCAACATTAGATTTCTGATGCTAGCACCTTGTTTGATTGAACCTATTAACTATCTCACTGTAACAAGTCTTCATTTTATAGCATTTAATGAATTATTTTACTGTTCTTTAACATTTGCACAGATAATAGTGTTAGCATTTATGGACATTTCTTTACTTCACCAAATATCAGTGTATCATAACTATTAGCAGACTTACTTTCTGAAGCACTAGGAGCCCCTTTTGTTTTAGATATTCTCCAAACAGTAATGTTTGAGTGCTGACCAATAATTATTTGAGCAAATCAAACAGTTCATAGAATTTCACTCTGTCCCCATAAAGAGAAATCAGAAAACAGGTTATTCTGGTCCAGTCAGTAGACAAGAAATGTCCATTGTGGTTATTTTTATGTTAGCATGAACTCAGTGGCAGCACCTCTAGCACCACACACCATCATCTCCAACACTAGCATTTTGAGCAAACAATCCATTGTTTGTAATGTCATGAATGTTGGCGCTAAGCATTTCTAATACTGTATATTGTTTGAATTATTATTTTTAATTTATCTGGTTTATTTACTGTCTTGTATTGACATAAATCTCTGTTTGAACAAAATATTTACTCAACCATTTCTCTGGTATTTTGAACCTATCCACAGTCTTCAACTTTTAATCAGTTATGAAATCGAGCCATAATCCACAAAGAACCAGTGGCACTTATCTTAGAAAGAGACAGTTGGTATGTTTAGCTTGAGGGCAAACACTCCACAGCATGGACAAAAAAGTGAGGAGGGAGGCTTCTATAAAGTACCACAGCCAGCATGGAGATTGAAACCAAATCATTGGCTTTATTCAGTTACTGAGTCCTGTGTGCTGTGGCAAGATGAGAAGCATTCTGTGATATTTTCAGTAAGCAGCATTTCTTTTCCTGATCTTTGAGGCTGTGCCCATTCTTCAGATTCTAGAGTCATGTGTCTATTATTGAAGATAGTACCTGTTAACACTAAGCACGCCTTGGAACTGTGCACGTGCAAGTTTTTAGGCTTATGCACACACGTGGAGATTTGCCACCATGCAACTGAGAAAAGATGGGTGTGCCATGAAATTGTTTGTTTTGTCAAATATGCTTTGACTTTGAAAAGCTTGGAACCACTGACCTGGTCAACTAAGCCATCAAGTCCATCGTAATTCATGATAACATATGTAGAACATAGAACATAGAACATAGAACAATACAGCACAGAACAGGCCCTTCGGCCCACGATGTTGTGCCGAACATCTATCCTAGATTAAGCACCCATCTATGTATCTATCCAATTGCCGCTTAAAGGTCGTCAATGATTCTGACTCTACCACTCCCACGGGCAGCGCATTCCATGCCCCCACCACTCTCTGGGTAAAGAACCCACCCCTGACATCTCCCCTATACCTTCCACCCTTCACCTTAAATTTATGTCCCCTTGTAATACTCTGTTGTACCCGGGGAAAAAGTTTCTGACTGTCTACTCTATCTATTCATCTGATCATCTTATAAACCTCTATCAAGTCACCCCTCATCCTTCGCCGTTCCAATGAGAAAAGGCCAAGAACTCTCAACCTGTCCTCGTACGACCTATGTGTAAAACAATGTAGAATGGTGAATGTGTTTTATTGATTGTAAAGAGCTTCAATATGACTAGTGGTTTTGAAATGTGGTACATAAATATAAGCTTTTCTTTCCTTTATAAGTAAGCATTAATGGTGTCCACGCTACATATTTTTAATTGATGATCTAATTAAGGGTGGGTTGGGAATGTTTAAATAGATTATATTTCTCCAAAAGCATTGCATTAAATTATATCCTACCTTCCATAAGTACACGGAAGACGTCCTTCAAGATCGTTATAGTGGAACCCAGGACAAAAATGGAGAAAAAGAATGTAGAAATAGGATCTGCGACTTTATAGGCAGGCTTAAATTGGAAAAAAAAACAGTAAAGAGATTAGTTAGCATGTTAAAAAGACATTATGAATTTTTAGTTAAAATTATATTAAAATGTCTATACCCCATAGACAAAAGCAAGTGTGGATTCATGCATTTCTTTTCAGTTTCATTTTACAATTGTAACATGGACTGTACAATTAATTTTATCTCCACTTCTCCTTAAACATGTGTCCCTATTGTGTTCTCTGAGATACTGGTAGCTCTGGGATAATGCATGTTTTGGCAGTGTGATTTGGCTATAGCTTTGCTGAAGAATTAAGGAACAGTATTTTGGAGAACGCTTACCTCGATTGGCAATAGCGCAATTTCAACTGGGATCGGTTTACAAGCTTCATTCTGTGCTTGCGCCAATGTGCAAGCTGAAATCTTCAAGCTGACTAGTGCACATGCACTAGTATTCTTGCCTTTTTTTTTAGATTTCCTACAGTATGGAAACAGGCCCTTTGGCCCAACAAGTCCACACCGATATTTCGAAGAGTAACCCACCCAGACCCATGTCCCTAACACTACGGGCATTCATCTAACCGGCACATTTTTGGACAGTGGGAGGAAACTGGAGCACCCGGAGGAAACCCATGCAGACACGGGGAGAATATGCAAACTCCACACAGACAGTTGCCTGAGGCGGGAATTGAACCTGGGTCTCTAGCGCTGTGAGGCAGCAGTGCTGTGCCACCGTGCCGCCCCACCACTGTGCCACTGTACCACCCCACCACTGTGCCACCGTGCCACCCCAATGGGAGAATGTGCGAACTCCACACAGGCAGGCGGAAATTGAAATTTTGGATGAGTTTTGAGCAATTGAGAGTGATATTTTTTGCTGGTCTGCCTCTAACCCCACTTTTCCCATAGGCCCCATTATTTCTATTATGTGAGGTTTCACTGCAACACACCTACGGCATTATCACAGAATTATCTATATTTAGCCATGTGTCCGTTTCTCACATGTACGATTGTTTATAGTAACTATTGGTAGGCTAATTGATCACAGGGAGCATCAGAGTTCAGTCAAATGATACCTGCACATATCATTCTAGCATGATCCATTAAATAGGTGCTGCCTGCTTTTCTTAATCTAGCAGACGTCAAACAATGTATCATTAATCAGGGATTAAATCAAAGACTCTTCTGCTCTTTTATTTTGGTTTAATGGTTCAATGGGTAAATTTGCTGAACTATTGACTGAAACCGGGTTATATTAATTCTCTTTACAGCTCAATAGTAATTCATTACTACTGATGTAAGATGTGAATTCACCATTTCTTATTAACTGAAAATTACTCTACAAACATCTTGATGTTCTATTTTCATTATTCAGGTGCCATGTAGTTTACAACTATCTCCATGAACAGAGGTTTGTCTGCTTTTATTGGAGGCTAAAGCCAGTGACAGACAAAAGCAATATAGCTTTCTCAAATGTTTGGAAGGCAGTCAGTTCAATTATGGAGGGCCATGTCTATTTTTCTCCCAGGAACATCCATCACCCCTCTAGCTTCCAGTTTCGGCTTGAGGTAATGAATAGCAATTAGATGTGCCAGACAATGGCCATCAGCAATGAGAGAGAATCTAATAATCTCCCCTTGATATTCAATGGCATTTCACTGGAATTCCCTCCAAGCCACAATCCCATCCGTTCTTTCACTATCACTTGGTTGGAATCCTAGAATTGCCTTCCTAAAAGCATTGTGTGTGGGTACATTACATAACAAAGAACAGTATGGCACAGAAATAAGCCTTTCGAGCCACCATGCCTGCACCGACAGATGATGCCTTTCTAAACTAAAAGCCTGTTGCCTCTCCTGGGTCCATATTCCTCTATTCCCTGACTATTCATGTATCTGTCAAGATGCCTCTTGAACATTGCCATTGTATCTGCTTCCAACACCTCTTCGGGCAGCATTTACTACCCTCCGTGTGAAAAAATAAACCTGCCTCGCACATCTCTTTTAAATTTACCCCCCCACCTTAAACAGAATACTGACATCCCTTGAAGAGAGACTCCAACTACTCTTCTATGTCTCTCAAAATTATGTAAAATTCTATGAGGTTTCCCCTCCAATTCTAACATTCAAGTGAACTTAAACCAAGTTTGTCCTATCTTGGGAGGTATTGGAGCCTCTGTCAGGCATAAAAGTGCAAAATTTTCCTGGTCCAAATAAATAGCATCCCAGGCTACTGTGGAAACTGCAGAGGCTCTGACACAAATCTTTAATTCCTCTCTGGCCACGAGGGAAGTGCCAGAGGGAAGTGCTAATGTGGTTGCATTTTTCAAGGGTGGTAGAGATGACCCAGGAAATTACAGACCAATGAGCCTCATGTCAGTGGTATGGAAACTAATGGAGAAAATTTTGTAGGATAGAATTAATATCCACTTGGAAAGGCACGAGTTGATTAGGGGTAGTCAGCAAGTCGTTGTCAGAGGGAGTTCATGCCTAACAAAGTTATTAGGATTTTTCACTAATGTGATCAAGTACATGAGAGAGAAGGGATATGAAATAACTCCACGGCTGATATCCCGTCATCAAGTCAACCTTTGTTAGAGAACCCTTAACACTGAGTAAAAAGTGAGGTCTGCAGATGCTGGAGATCAGAGCTGAAAATGCGTTGCTGGTTAAAGCGCAGCAGGTCAGGCAGCATCCAATGAACAGGAAATTCGACGTTTTGGACATGATTCCTGAAGAAGGGCTCATGCCCGAAATGTTGAATTTCCTGTTCCTTGGATGCTGCCTGACCTGCTGCGCTTTAACCAGCAACCCATTTTCAACCCTTAACACTGATCCAGCTTCATCAGAGCCAGCTCTCAGACTGAACAGAATTTGTCAGCTAGGGCACCCAGATTGAACCAGATTAACAGACCCAATCAAGGAACTTATATTCAGTGAGGTCTACCTGGCTTACTTAGGTACATTCACTACTTCCCTCCCGCTCTAGGAACAAAGATATAGGGGTTTTTTTTGTAGCTACTCCTGGGGCATTTTAGCACTAGGTCAGGTTGCTCTAACTCTACCTCTGCTACAGGTAGCATGTAGCGTGCAGCTATCTCCTCCACCCGGAGCATCGTCTCAAGAAATTGATTCTCCTCTTCAGATGGCAAAGTCATCAAGGCAGCAACAGCTGCCACATCCAACTCAGATTCCAAGGTATCTAGTTGATGGACAGGGAGAACCTATGGGTTCTTAAACAGTCAGAAAGGCAGTGGAGGAGCCGCATGTTGCTGCCGCATTGTCTGCAAGCTTGCAGGTTTCATAAGGTCCAGCTGCTTGTTCAAAGCTGTCATACCTACCTGAACTTTACACGTCACTGAACCTGACCTCACATTGACCATACCTTTTATCTCTGCAGGGCCTTGCTAGGGGTTCCTATTCTAAACTTTGTCCCCTGAAATAAACTGTCTCTCTTGCTTTATAGAGTCTTACGTCTGGCCTGAACATTCCTGATGCCGATTCACACTTGACCCCCAGATCCAGGAAGATCAGATTTAACCGGGTGCAGAGACTTAGCAGCTCTGCTGGAAATATTCCTGTAGTATGAGGGGTGGTCTTATAATCAAATATGGATCAGGAAAATTTTCTATCTAGTGAAATTGCAAACTGTTCCTTTAACCCCGCCTTCAAATTTGGACTAGTCTTTCTGTGAGACCATTGGATGATGGATGCTATGGAACTGTCCAACTGTAATGAATATCATTTGACTTTAGAAAATACTCAAATTCCCTGCTAGCAAACAACTATCTGTGACCCTGTTGGGAGTCCCTGTATTGTCAAAAGGTGCGCAAAGCTTTTCTATCATTGTCCAAGTGTTTCACAAATGAACCCTATGCTTGTTCAACCTCTTTGAGTGGGCATCCACAAAGACTAAGGACATCCAGCTCAGGAAAGGAGTTGCATAGTCAATGTATAACCAAGTCCAGAGTTTATTTGCTCAATTGTATGTAGAGAATGTAGAGAAGCTGGTGATGGCAATATTTGTCCTCGGCACACTGGGCACTGCCCCACCAATGTGGCTATGTCTGCATCCAATCCTGGACCACCAAATATAACTTCTTTCCAACATCTACATTTTGGAAATCAATGGATAACCCTGGTGGAATTCAGTCAATATCTGGCAGTGATCTTTGCTCATGCCAATCCCGTTGCTCCTCATAATAACTTGCTGTCATCCACTATGATCTGATCTCTCCAGGGTAGATTGTGCCTTACAAACCTTATTGAGTTATTTGAGATGGTGACCAAACAGATGGATGAGAGTAAAGTGGTTGATGTGGCATGTAGGGATTTCAGTAAGGCATTTGATAAGGTTCCCCATGATAGGCTATTGCACAAAATACAGAGGCATGGGATTGAGGGTGATTTAGCAGTTTGCATCAGAGGTTGGCTTGCTGAAAGTTTGGTGGTTTGGTGGTTGATGGGAAATGTTCATCCTGGAGTTCAGTTACAAGTAGTGGACCACAAGGACCTGTTGTAGGCCCACTGCTATTTGTCAATTTTATAAATGACCTAGTTGAGGGAGTAGAAGGATGGGTTATTAAATTTGCGGATGACGCTAAGTCAGTGGAGTTGTGAATAATGCTGAATGATGTTGCAGGTTACAGAGGGACATGGATAAGCTGCAGAGTTGGACTGAGAGGTGGCAAATGGAGTTTAATGAGGAAAACTGTGAGGTAATTCACTTCGGAAGGAGCAACAGGAATAAAGAATACTGGGCTAATGGTAGTGTAGATGAGCAGAGAGATCTCTGTGTCCATGTAAATTGATCCCTAAAAGTTGCCACCCAGGTTGATAGGATTGTTAAGAAGGCATACGGTGTGTTAGCTTTTTTGTAGAGGGATTGAATTTTAGAGCCATGAGGTCATGCTCTTGAAGTATCGTGTACAGTTCTGGTCACCACTTTATAGGAAGGATGTGGACACCGTGAAAAGGGTTCAGAGGAAATTTATTCTGATGTTGCCTGATATGGAGGGAAGCTCTTATGAGGAAAGGCTGAGGGACTTGACGCTGTTTTCATCAGATAGAAGAGGTTGAAGAGTGACTTAATTCAGGTATACAAGATAATCAGAGGGTTAGATCGGGTGGACAGTGAGAACCTTTTTCCTCAAACAGTGATGGCTCGCACGAGGGGACATAGCTTTAAATTGAGAGTTAAAAATCACACACCAGGTTATAGTTCAACAGGTTTATTTGGAAGCACTAGGTTTCGGAGGGCTGCTCCTTCATCAGGTGATTGATCCACAATCACCTGATGAAGGAGCAGCGCTCCGAAACTTAGTGCTTCCAAATAAACTTGTTCGACTATAATCTGGTGTTGTGTGATTTTTAACTTTGTATACCCCAGTCCAACACTGCCATCTCCAAATCATTAAATTGAGAGGTGATAGATGTCAGAGGTAGTTTCTTTACTCAGTAGTAGGGGCATGGAATGCACGGCCTGTGATAGTAGCAGACTCTGTGCCCAATTCTTCTGCCGCCTTCGCCTCCGTGCCCAATTCTTCCGCCGCCTTTGCCTCCGTGCCAATTCTTCCGCCGCCTTCGTCTCCGTGCCCAATTCTTCCGCCGCCTTCGCCTCCGTGCCTACTTTCACAACCAAGACTCCCGCCCACCCTCTGACGACCCCTTCTCCCGCCTCCAACACACCCCATCCACCTGGACACCCCGTGCTGGCCTCCTACCCGCCCTCGACCTCTTTATAGCCAACTGCCGCCGTGACATTAACCAACTCAACCTGTCCACCCCTCTCACCCACTCCAACCTCTCACCCTCAGAACGTGCAGCCCTCCACTCCCTCTGCTCCAATCCCAACCTCACCATCAAACCCGCAGACAAGGGATGCGCGGTGGTAGTTTGGCGCACTGACCTTTATACCGCTGAGGCCAAACGCCAGCTCGCGGACGCCTCCTCTTATCGCCCCCTTGACCACGACCCCACCTCCCACCACCAAACCATCATCTCCCAGACCATCCAGGACCTCATCACCTCAGGGGATCTCCCATCCACCGCCTCCAACCTCATAGTCCCACAACCCCGCACCGCCCGTTTCTACCTCCTGCCCAAAATCCACAAACCTGCCTGCCCCGGCCGACCCATTGTCTCAGCCTGCTCCTGCCCCACTGAACTCATCTCCCAATACCTCAACACGGTCCTGTCCCCTTTAGTCCAAGAACGCCCCACCTACGTTCGGGACACCACCCACGCCCTCCACCTCCTCCAGGATTTTCGCTTCCCCGGTCCCCAACGCCTTATTTTCACTATGGACATCCAGTCCCTGTACAACTCCATCCCCCATCACGAAGGACTCAAAGCCCTCCGCTTCTTCCTTTCCCGCCGCACCAACCAGTACCCTTCCACTGACACCCTCCTTCGACTGACTGAACTGGTCCTCACTCTGAATAACTTCTCTTTTCAATCCTCCCACTTCCTCCAAACTAAAGGAGTTGCCATGGGCATCCGCATGGGCCCCAGCTATGCCTGCCTCTTCGTAGGATATGTGGAACAGTCCATCTTCCGCAACTACACTGGCACCACCCCCCACCTTTTCCTCCGCTACATCGATGACTGCATCGGCGCTGCCTCGTGCTCCCACGAGGAAGTTGAACAGTTCATCAACTTTACTAACACCTTCCATCCCGACCTTAAATTCACCTGGACTGTCTCAGACTCCTCCCTCCCCTTCCTAGACCTTTCCATCTCTATCTCGGGCGACCGACTCAACACAGACATCTACTATAAACCGACTGACTCCCACAGCTACCTGGACTACACCTCCTCCCACCCTGCCCCCTGCAAAAACTCCATCCCATATTCCCAATTCCTTCATCTCCGCCGCATCTGCTCCCAGGAGGACCAGTTCCAACACCGCACAGCCCAGATGGCCTCCTTCTTCAAGGACCGCAGATTCCCCCCAGACGTGATCGACGATGCCCTCCACCGCATCTCCTCCACTTCCCGCTCCTCCACCCTTGAGCCCCGCTCCTCCAACCGCCACCAAGACAGAACCCCACTGGTTCTCACCTACCACCCCACCAACCTCCACATACAACGTATCATCCGCCGTCATTTCCGCCACCTCCAAACGGACCCCACCACCAAGGATATATTTCCCTCCCCTCCCCTATCAGCGTTCCACAAGGACCACTCCCTTCGTGACTCCCTCGTCAGATCCACACCCCCCACCAACCCAACCTCCACCCCCGGCACTTTCCCCTGCGACCGCAGGAAATGTAAAACTTGCGCCCACACCTCCACACTCACTTCCCTCCAAGGCCCCAAGGGATCCTTCCATATCCGCCACAAGTTCACCTGTACCTCCACACACATCATCTATTGCATCCGCTGCACCCGATGTGGCCTCCTCTATATTGGGGAGACAGGCCGCTTACTTGCGGAACGATTCAGAGAACACCTCTGGGCCGCCCGGACCAACCAACCCAACCACCCCGTGGCTCAACACTTGAACTCTCCCTCCCACTCCACCGAGGACATGCAGGTCCTTGGACTCCTCCACCGGCAGAACATAACAACACGACGGCTGGAGGAGGAGCGCCTCATCTTCCGCCTGGGAACCCTCCAACCACAAGGTATGAATTCAGATTTCTCCAGTTTCCTCATTTCCCCTCCCCCCACCTTGTCTCAGTCGGTTCCCTCAACTCAGCACCGCCCTCCTAACCTGCAATCTCCTTCCTGACCTCTCCGCCCCCACCCCACTCCAGCCTATCATCCTCACCTTGACCTCCTTCCACCTATCCCACCTCCATCGCCCCTCCCCCAAGTCCCTCCTCCCTACCTTTTATCTTAGCCTGCTTGGCTACTCTCTCTCATTCCTGATGAAGGGCTTATGCTCGAAACGTCGAATTCCCTATTCCTGAGATGCTGCCTAGCCTGCTGTGCTTTAACCAGCAACACATTTTCAGCTGTGATCTCCAGCATCTGCAGACCTCATTTTTTACTCGACAGTAACAGACTTGTCAACTTTAAGGGCATTTCAATGGTCATTGAATAAACATGTAGATGAAAATGGAATAGTGTAGGATAGATGGGCTTCAGATTGGTTTCACAGGTCAGCACAACATCGAGAGCTGAAGTGCCTTATGTTCTATCTTGCCTCACATAAAAAAAATTTATTCGCACACACTTTGTGGTAACGAACCCACTGTCATTGTCAGTCATTATGTTTAAGGTTCACTAGAACCATAAATAGAACAGGAGGGTAAACTTGAACAGGGAATACTTTATGGTAAGTCTCTCAGCTCTCCAGTTTTTTTTTTGGCTGTAGCCCCTTGCTCTCACTTCCAGCTCATCAGACCCGCTGTCTTAACCAACTATATACTTAACAAGAACAACCTTCATGAGGCACAGCAATCAAAACTAAAGCAATCGAAGCTTTATTTCCTCTCCTTTAAATTCCAACCTCTTTTGAGATAAAGGCCAATGTTGTGTTATCCTATTTTAATTACTTTTCATAACTGTGTACTTAGCTTTTAATGATTTTCTAAATACATTTGTTCTCAGTTGTTTCTTTCTCACCAATGAAACATATTGATGTATAAAAATGCAATCTTCCAGAGAGATTTAGCATTGAAAGTACTAAAAAGAAACTTATAATTTCTTTATGCTCTTTTATAGTGCAATGGTTAACATGATCACTGTGCATATCACTGATCACATGATCACTGTGTTTGCGAGCTTACCAGAGATGTTAATGCATTTAAAATAGTTTGTTAACTTCATTAAATTAACCAGCAGGAATTGAATGCTAATACAGTAGCGCCTCGACTTACGAACTTAATCCGTACCGGGCTCCGGTTCGCGAACCGAAAAGTTTGCGAACTGAATCAATTTTTCCCATTGTTCGGATAGTGTAAGAATGCTTGGATGGCTGTTCACAGCGTACGCGCCAAAGACAAACTGAATGAGACCACGCGGGGCCCGAGAGCTTTTGCATTCAACAAGCGTGTAGCAAAGCAGAACAATGAAACCACGTGGTCGCACACGGGCTTTTTGCATTCGTACCATGAATTTTGCACGTATGTTGAAGCAAAATTTTATGTACAATCCTGTTTGTAAACCGACTTGTACGTGAACGGGGTCGTTCGTATGTCAAGGCGCTACTGTATATTAAGGAGCCATCTAAAAGAATTGGAATCCTCAAATATTTTAAACCACACCCAATGATACAGTTTGATATTGTATCATGAAATAAACATCATTAGTTAAAATACATATAAAAGAATTATTAGAATACCACAGTAACCTTAAAGAAGATGACTGTAGCCGCCACAAACACTCCGATGCTCTGAAACAAATCTCCAATAACATGCACAAAGGCAGCTCTCACACTGGTGTTGCCCAGATGATTTTGTTGGGAAGAATTTTCATCAACTGTGTTGTTTTCTAACTCCTCGTAACCAAATGCACGACCATGGCTATGGGAAGGATTTGACTGATGAAGTAACACAGCCATTCTGCAACACAAATAATTGTGGTGACAAAATTTATCAAAAGTCTTTTTTATTCTCAAGGACTTTGGTGGATTAAATTTAAGTGCTTCAGTATTTGTAGCTTTAATAGCCTACAAATAATTTCAATCTAGTATATTAAACATGACCCAATGGTTGCGAGTTTGATACTTTGAGACATCATAGCTGTGTTTATTTATTTAACACATTCTTTGCTTGAATATTCAATTCATCAAACTAAATGAAGATTTGCAATGTAATTTGTTGAATTAATTCTCTTGAATCATTTTTATGGCATTTATAGAGTCATAGAGTCATAGAGATGTACAGCATGGAAACAGACCCTTCTGTCCAACCCGTCCATGCCGACCAGGTACCCCAACCCAATTTAGTCCCACCTACCAGCCCATATCCCTCCCCAACCCCAAGGAAAAGACTTTGCCTATTTATCCTATCCATGCCCCTTAAAATTTTGTAAACCTCTATAAGGTCACTCCTCAGACTCCAACGTTCCAGGGAAAACAGCCCCAGCCTGTCCAGCCTCTCCCTGTAGCTCAGATCCTCCAACCCTGGCTACATCCTTGTAAATCTTTTCTGAACCCTTTCAAGTTTCACAGCATCTTTCCGATAGGAAGGAGACCAGAATTGCACGCAATATTCCAACAGTGGCCTGACCAATACAGCCACAACATGACCTCCCAACTCAATACGCTGACCAATAAAGGAAAGCATACCAAACACCTTCTTCACTATCCTATCTACCTGCGACTCCACTTTCAAGGAACTATGAACCTGCACTCCAAGGTCTCTTTGCTCAGCAACACACCCTAGGACCTTACCATTAAGTGTATAAGTCCTGCTAAGATTTGCTTTCCCAAAATGCAGCATCTGAATTAAACTCCATCTGCCACTTCTCAGGCCATTGGCCCATATGGTTTATATTTCATCAGGCCCATTTGTCTATATTTCACTGCTAATAAAAATGTTGCATAATTATTAGTCTCATATGTCTGTAGCCCACTCACAGGGTGCTCATTAAGTAGCTGGGGAAATCATATTTAAACAAAATTAATGTTCTGAAACGTGGTAGTTTTTGTATATTGCAACTTCCTGTTACTCCTCATGCACAGCTGGACGTGATCCACTTTCTGACCTTTGAAGCAGATCCTGTTGAAGTTGTAATAGAAGTGATTGATTTGTGGGGGAGGTTTTGTATGTACTTAAAGGCAATACATTCAGACTTGTAGACATTTACAAATTGGCCTCTCTGGCCTATCAGTCTGCACTAGTCAACAAAGATATGACTGCACTAATCCCATGTTACAGCTCTTAGCTCATAGGGCTGGATGCAGGTGAATATCAAAATAGTGTTTTAGTATTACGAGTTTCTGGCCAAACCACCCTCTCAGGTGATGAGTTTAGGCAGTGGTTAAAAAGCCTTCTCTCCTCAACATCCCTCTTAGCCTTGTACCTCTTATCTTAAATCTATGTCCTCCTAGTAATTTACCCAACTACTAATTGGAAGAACATCTTTCTATATCCCCTTTCTGTGCTCCTCAATCTTATACAGCTTGGTGAATTGGTCAACCTTTGTTGCACCAAAGGAAACTAATCCTAGACTTTCCAATCTTCCTTCAAATGTCAGACCCTTAAGCCATACAGCATCCTGAAAAGTCCTCTTTAGTGTAGTCACATCCTTTCCATAATTCAGTGAGCAGAAGTGCATAGAGTAGTTTGTTTCACGTGGTTCCAGCATAACCTCTCTCCTCTTGCATTCAATGCCACGGCTAAAAAGGCAAATATCCCGTTTGTCTTCTTAACTCCTCATCTACCTGCCATCAGGGATCTGAAGATATAAACATCAAGGTCACACTGATCTTCAGCCATTACGAGGTCCTACCATTCATCATGTAATTCATTTTCTTGTCAGTCAGGACTAGTCTGTTGACATTCTTCTGTAGTTTATAGCTATCCTCCTCATTATTTATTACACTACCAATTCTTGTATCACACACAAATTTCTTGATCATGACCCCAACCTTTAAGTCTCAATTAGTACTGCACACCAAAAGTAGCACTGAGCCCTTCAAAACTCCACTGGATATAACTTCCAAACATAAGATCATCTGTCTATACTCACTCTCTGCTTCCTGCCTCACAGTCAATTTTGGATCCAACATGTCTTGGATCCCATGGCTTCTTGTTTTCTTAACCAGTGTGCCATGAGTGACTTTATCAAAAGCCTTGCTAAAGATCACATAGACCACATCAAATGCATTACCCTTCTTCCCTTAAATTTATGTTGACTATCCCTGATTAATATATGTCTCTCCAAGAATGGATGTATTATGTCTCAGAATTCTTCCTAATAGCTTCCCAAGCACCAAGATTAGTCCTTTCTCTTTTTATTAATGAGATAATGTCAGCAAGCCTTTAGCAACTCACCTCTCATGAGTAAGTATCAGAAAATTATTGCCAGGGTACTTAATATCTTTTCCCTTGCCATCCTCAATAATCAGACTGGGATAGGTTTCATGCAGACCTGTGGATCTAACCACCTTTAAGGCTGCTAAACCCATTATTATTTTCTCTCTCTCTCTCTTTCTCTCTCTCTCTCTCTCTCTCTGTTAATTTCTTCCAATACTTCATAGTCCTTTACCCTGACATGGATCATTCTTTTACATAGTTAGAAAATATTCGATGAGGACTGGACACATATCTTCTGGGTCCTCACACAGATTACTTTAAGATTCATATGGGTCTTGCTCTTTCCCTAATTATTTATATATATATTTTAAAAGTTCTTTTATTCTAAGTTCCAATGCTTCCTCAAGAAAATGTAAGCAAAAAAATCCAAGAAAGTTAGAAATAGACTCCAAATAATAGTCCTTTCTGGGGAATCAACACCAAAACAATCTCACAGATAATAATGCAGCATGTTACAACAAGCTTGACATTTAAAGAATCAAATCATTATCAAATTGAGAGTTATTTGGACATTACCTGTACACCTTACAGGAACTTGCATTATGTGGGGTTCAACTGAGATATAAAGGACATGAAGGTGTGGGTTACACCCTGACCTGTGACGTATGAGTTGATCTCAGTACAAACACAGCCTTTCAAACTAAGGAGGACAAGAGGAAAAATAAAGTAGGGTTCCAATTCCTGATTCCTGTAATTACGAGGTGGATGTCACATGCAGAGATTAGGCTTTTTGAAATAAACTTGCAACATTATTTAGTTTCATATGATGCACTGGAGTTCTTAAACATCTGTGGAACCATGTTCAATATGAATCAGCAACTTCATGTAAAAGACAAGGAAATAGCTATATTTATTAGCTGATTATTTTTATATTGCTCGCCTCTATGTATTTGTACCTGGCTTATGTCTTTAAAAAGCCACAAGCATAATCTGTTTTTTTAAAAAAAGATTAAAGAAATGAATATAAAGATAAGTTTATGTAAAAACAGAACCATTCAATTTTTAGAAAGTGCAGAAGTTGCCCAAAAGACCCCTATAGTGATCCCCCACATAGACGTTCAGTAAAATCGCGGTAGATCTTGACCTTAACTCCCCTTTTCTAAATTATCCCCATGTTCTTTGATTCAATTAGATTCCAAAACTCACCCAATTGCAGCCCTGACCAGAGAATTTGGTAACTGAGAAACCATCATCAAATATTCTCATTAATTCAATGCTCCAGCTGGACATTATACTTTGTCAAGGCCTCTTTTGGTCATAGGTTTCAATTGCTGCTGGTAAAAGACTTAATGTAAATCTTATTGGAATTCTGAAATCAAACATTATTCGTGTGATTAAGTGTTCACATGCATTTATATGGCTTACATGATATTGACTCCTACTGCACACCCGGATGTTATAAGCATTACATGGCTTTCAATCTCAAAGTCTTTGCTGATCAGTCGCTGAATGGCAAGGTAAACCAATACAGCAGTTACTGCCCAAATTGATAGTACGGAAAGGAGAGCCCCTAGAATTTCTATGACAAAGAAAACAGAAATTAGAGCAAAGCACTTCTAAAATTACTGTACCCACTTTCAGATTCCCAGCCAAAAAAGGGGAAAACATGCATTATAAAATATTTATTGCACCTTGAAGTTTGACTCAGAAACCTTCATTCTGAAAATTTAACAACAAAAATCCAAAAGGCAGACCATTTTAGCATGATGTCAACTTAATCATTTTTTTGAATCATTATTGTTGAAATAGAAAATCATAGCACATATATAAAAAAAACTTTTAGGTCCACGAGGTCTGTCTAATTCCACATTTTCACTTTTTGTCCTTAACCCAGTAATTCTTCATTCTCAAGTATATGTCCAGAACTATTTTAATGGAATTTATGGGATCAGTTTCCACAATATTTTCAATTGGTGTGTTCCAAATCCCAAAAACAATTGATTTTTGCCAATGAGATGTCATGTCAGTAGAATTATCATTCCCTGGTGCCAACCCCTGGTGAAATTACAAGGAAGGACTACATGGATACTAAACAAATGAGAAAGCATGTAATAGTTAGAGCTAAGTGATCCACCCATATCCAGTTATGGATGGGAGGAAGAAGATCCTGCAACATCCCTTCCCAAAATGATAGCAGAGCCCAACACGAGAGTGAAAAAAATGTAGCTAAAAGCTTTTTGCAATATTTTTCAACCAGCAATGCTGATTATATTATCCATCTTGGCTTCTTGCTAAGGTTTCTCCCATTACAAGTCTTCTGCCAATTTTATTCATTTCATTTGATATCAGCAAATAATCGAGTGCACTGGATAAGGTCTCTATTGACTCAAGTCATACCTGGAACATAGGAAGGTGGTTGTGGTTATTGATGGTGCACCATCTCATTCCAGGACATCTCTGTAGCAGCTCCTCAGGGTGCTGAATCATCATCAGCTGCTTCATCAGTGACCATCCCCTCATCAAAAGCTCAGAAGTGGGGATGTTCATTGATGATTGCACCACGTTTGTGATTCCTCAGATAGTGAAACATCCCATATGCACATGCAGCTAAACCAAAGCAATATTTATGTTGGGCTGACAAGTGGCAAGTAATAGCATCCCACACAATGCAGGAAATGACAATCACCAATAAGAGGAATCAAATCAACTCACCTTGACATTCAGTGGCATCATCATCATTAATTTAGTACCTTGGGGCATCATTGACCAGGAACAGAACAGGATGAACCAAAGTAAATATTATGGCTACAATAGCAGGTCAGAAACTGAGAATTCTGTGGTTAGTGTCTTCTTTCATAAAGTAACGGGAAAGAAAAGAATCAGTCATCAATAATGTGGATATTCAAGTGTCTGGAAATTTCCAATGATTGCAGTGTTCATGAAAGTGCTCCAGGATCTGATTAGGAGCTTTGCAGTTTCTTGATGGAGATGCTTTCATCTCTAACCTAAGGAAAAAGCTGCAGTGTTTTACATCACTGGCTATGAAACATTGATAGTTGTCCAAAATTTAACATGGGGTTTGATACTTCATTCAAAGTTTGTGAGAAGATTTGTAGCTCGGGTGCTCATTGTTGTGTTTCTGTTCGTCGAGCTGGGAGTTTTTGTTGCAAACGTTCGTCCCCTTTCTAGGAGACATCCTCAGTGCTTGGGAGCCTCCTGTGAAGCGCTTCTGTGCTGATTCCTCTGGCATTTATAGTGGTTTGAATCTGCTGCTTCCGGTTGTCATTTGCTGTCCGCTGCAGTGGCCGGTATATAGCGTCTAGGTCGATGTGTCTGTTGATAGAATTTGTGGATGAGTGCCATGCCTCTAGGAATTCCCTGGCTGTTCTCTGTTTGGCTTGCCCTATAATAGTGGTGTTGTCCCAACTGAATTCATGTTGTTTGTCATCTGAGTGTATGGCTTCTAAGGATAGCTGGTCGTATCGTTTCGTGGCTAGTTGGTGTTCATGGATGCGGGTTGTTAGCTGTCTTCCTGTTTGTCCTAACAACCTGCATCCATGAACACCAACTAGCCACGAAACAACACGACCAGCTATCCTTAGTAGCCATACACTCAGATGACAAGCAACATGAATTCGATTGGGACAACACCACTATTATAGGGCAAGCCAAACAGAGAACAGCCAGGGAATTCCTAGAGGCATGGCACTCATCCACAGATTCTATCAACAGACACATCGACCTAGACCCTATATACCGGCCACTGCAGCGGACAGAAACTGACAACCGGAAGCGGCAGATTAAAACCACTGTAAATGCCAGAGGAATCAGCACAGAAGTGCTTCACTGGAGGCTCCCAAGCACTGAGGATGTCACCTAGAAAGGGGACGAAACGTTTGCAATAAAAACTCCCAGCTTGGCGAACAGAACCACAACAACTTTGATGCTTCATGATGTTCTGCCAGGTCCTTTATAAAGAAGCAATTTCATAGAATCCCTACAGTGCAGAAGCAGGCCATTCAGCTGATGCCAACCCTCCAAACAGATTCCCACCCAGACCCACCACTAAACTATCTCTACATTTCCCATTGCTAATCCAGCAAGCCTGCACATCCCTGGACATCCCTGGACACTCTGGGAAATTTAACTTGGGCAAATCACATAACCTACACATCTTTGGACTGTGAGAAGAAACCAGAGAAAATCCACGCACCCACAGGGAAGAATGTGCAAGTTCCACAAAGACAGTCACCCAAGGCTGGAATCGAACCTGGGTCCCTGGTGCTGTGAGGCAGCAGTGCTAACCACTGAACTACTATACAATCCCTTTGATCATCGTAGGTCTTCTAAGCATTACACCAAGGCTGAAGGTAGATTGCCAATAAATTCAGAGATTATCCAAAAGGACCTTCTAGATTTAAGATGGTTTGGTAGTTGATTGAGTCTGTCTGAATAGCATCCAATAGAGTACAGCAGAAAGACTTCACTAAGGAGCATTCTGGAACAGCAGAGTGAGAAAGTACACATTCCATGACAAGGAGGAAGAGTACCAAATAGAGGTCAACAGAGAGACTTTGCTGAGGAGAACCATCTGGCAGGGGAGATAGCTTGATTCAGAGTTTGAGCTAAGAACCTCTATTACTGGAAGATAGTCACTGGATTGTGAGCAGAACTTGGAAGATTGTCGGTTGAGCTGAGCTGAATTTGGTGAATTCTTAGGCTGGCCTTGACTTAACACCAATTCTGCCCAGCCAACCACAGCTATTGCCTCTGCTAGTGCCCACACCCCAGGCCTGCAGCACATTCAAAGTGACTGTGAAGAAGGTGGACAAAGCATCACTGGAAGGATCTTCTTCATGAAGAGAGTCTGCCTGGATGGCTGTAGGTTCAAAGCAGCCGGTATTTTCTGTCTGCAGGATTTCCCCAGAGAGGGCTACTTTGACGTGACCTTCAGGAGTGTGAAACAATGGACGTCTCTGAAGGTGTTCTAAGAGAAAGGAGGTGAGGGCCCCCTCTCTGTCTTGTCCGCGGCACTATTGTTTGTTCTCCCTGCACAGAGGCGCTGGGTTGTATAACCCCCACTCCTGGCAGCACATGTCCTGACCTTCCTGGGAAGGTATGTGCAGTTTGAAGGAGGCAGCGCCCATGTAGTGGACCCCTTTGGAATCTGGACCAGCAAGCAGCAGGGATAGGTGATCCTGAAGGTGGGTACCATTGAACATCTCCACCCACCCTCCAGCTTTGTGATCACGGGGAGCTGAGGCTACCTGATGTACGCAGGGCAACCTAAGTGTGCCAAATCTGTGGGAGGCCAGAACATATGACAGCAACGAGAAAATAACCCTATGCAGGAATGGAAAACAGCAGGGTTACCTGACTAAGGACTGAAAGGAGTCCAAGAGCAGTGAACCCCCAAAGGTCAATAAGATGCCACCACGAGCAAGAAAACTGATATGAGGGGGGACAGGCCAGAGAGGAGGAAAAGGTCACAAGTATGGAGGCACATCAACCAGCCCAACCTCCACCTGAACAGTGGAATCAATGGAGGAGGAGGAAACCAAGGAAGCAGGGGAGTGGCTACCAGTGAGAAACAACGGAAAAGGAAAACATATCAGGCCCCCAGCATGATGGAAAGAGGCAGCTGCAAGATGGAGACACCAGCAGCCCTACTAATGACGAAGACTTGCAGATGAATAGCCATCAACAAATAAAGAGGCATAGCACCACGGGGAGAAGGAGAGGAGGACCCCCAACCTGGAAACGCTGGGCTTCCCAAGGGGCCCAGTCAGCCTAACCTCCAGCCATCAAGAATATAGGTTACCACAACTCTGGGCAACTGGGAGCAGCAATACTCTAACAGTCCCTCTGTCAGACTCAGAACTGGACCCTGCTGGCTTCGTTCTCACTCTGACAATGCTGGAGCAGGGCAATCCTTCCAGAGACAAGTGGGCGGCATGGTGGCACAGTGGTTAGCACTGCTGCCTCACAGCGCCTGTAGAACCGGGTTCAATTCCCGACTCAGGCGACTGACTGTGTGGAGTTTGCACGTTCTCCCCGTGTCTGCGTGGGTTTCCTCCGGGTGCTCCGGTTTCCTCCCACAGTCCAAAGATGTGCGGGTCAGGTGAATTGGCCAAGCTAAATTGCCCGTAGTGTTAGGTAAGGGGTATGGGTGGGTTGCGCTTCGGCGGGTCGGTGTGGACTTGTTGGGCTGAAGGGCCTGTTTCCACACTGTAAGTCTAATCTAATCTAAGACAAACAGGAGAACTACCTCAGTGTGAGAGAGTCCAACAGTTCACCCACACCAGAAGTCCACCAGTGGGGGTGAATAGATATTGGGTAATTCTATAAACTTTTAAAATAGGTTACTGTCTATGAGGAGTTCGCACATTCTTCCCGTGTCTGCGTGGGTTTCTTCTGGATGCTCGGGTTTCCTCCCACAATCCAAAGATGTGCGGATCAGGTGAATTGGTCATGCTAAATTGCCCATAGTGTTGAGTGCATTAGTTAGGGGTAAATATGGGATGGGGGAACGGGTCTGGGTGGGTTTGTTCTTCAGAGGGTCAGTGTGGACTTGTTGGGCTTAATGGCCTGTTTCTATACTGTAGGTAATCTAATCTAATCTAAAATAAAATAAATGTTAGAATTGCAAATATTAACATGCATAGAGTGTAATCTTCTACATGATGGGTTTCCAGATTGGCTTACCTGGCCAAATGTCAAAACCTGTTCCTGCAGGAGTGGGGAATACTGCATCTCAGCAGCTACAGGAGGTAGTCAAACTTACGGACCCATG
Organism: Hemiscyllium ocellatum; assembly: GCF_020745735.1. Classification (NCBI taxonomy): domain Eukaryota; kingdom Metazoa; phylum Chordata; class Chondrichthyes; order Orectolobiformes; family Hemiscylliidae; genus Hemiscyllium; species Hemiscyllium ocellatum. The sequence continues at coordinate 90,110,293 of NC_083403.1, read as the reverse complement.
GGCCTTCAATTTGGTCAGGGGGAGACAATTCCTCCGGCCTGGGTATTCTGCTGCAAGGAGGCGACTTCTCTCCGAAGTGTAGGTGGTGCTGGGCAGGCACCTTCTCATAGCAGGTGTCACATACAGAAATGGTCCCTAAGACTAACTAACGTATGCACCCCAGCAGTAAAGAGTGAGCAACTGGCCATCCTACAACAGGTCCCATTGCGCTGGCGATGTCCAGGCTGGTCATTCTGGCTGGAGACTTCAACCGTATCATCGATACAGATGGATGATCTAGAGTAGCTGAAAGCAAATTGGATTCCTGATGGAAACAGTTGCCAAGCTGCACAATGCAGCACATGTCCACCTGGTTGCGGCCAAACAAGTCTATCTACTCAAGGTAGATTTCCTATTTGCTTCCTGCATGTTCTGGGTCAGATCCACTGATGTCAAGCTGTTGTTCTTCTGACTATTGCTTCCTGAAGGACAACCAGCTAGCTGACAAGGGAACATAGAAGCTGAAGTTCTACCTGTCCTTGTTGCAAAGGATGGGACTGGCTTTGCTGCCGCAGAACATTCTAAGTAGTTGGACTATTCCATATCACTTGTCCTTCATACAGCAACTTGTAAAGAGTAACACCTTTGACCACCAGTCCATCAGGAATGGTCAGCAAGTAGCGTCCTTGAGACCCTGAGGGAAAAGGAGAGGGTGGATCCTGTCACCTGGTTCCCTGAGCTGACTGCCGAAGTTATTTAGCAGAATGCCTCATTACTAGAACTTTCTAACAAGCACCAGGACATTGCTTGGCTGGTGCTAACTGCATTACTTGAGAGATCCTTTATGTATGCTCGGTCAGTTTGTGCCACTGTACATTGTCCTCTGAGTGGCTGAGGGGAGGTTGAGACTGTCTCACATTTCTTTCTTGAACATGCCTTTGTAAAGGAAGTCTGGAGAAATATGCAGTGGTTTGTGTCAATGTTCATCCCAAGCAACTCAGTCTGGTCTTCAAGGTGCATACCAGGACAAACATAAAATGCAGCAAGAGGACCATCAACTTGGTGAAAGATGCTTTTTGATGTGCCTAAAACTTGTTGGCCTTACAGAATGAGGAGTTGACCCCAACTGACCATTGTAGACTGGCACATTCCAAGGTCCAACACTACGTACTAGGGATGCACTAAAGCTTGGGGCAGCCACCCCAAGGAACAGCGGGGAAAGACCATTTTCTGAGGTCTTTCTGCTGAAGGTAAACGAGGGTCTGTTAAGTTATTGGACCCTTCTAGTAGTCTCAATACATGTAAATATTGGTATTTTATGTATAAGAGAGTTGGATAGAGTCAAAGTCCAATGTCTTTTTTTTAAATTAATATGCAACTGAATAGAACCAATCCACATTTGTGAAATGTATATTTTTACAATAATTTTGGCGAATAAAAAGTATATTATTGAAATAAATAAAAAAATCGGGAGAACTCTGCTCAGTCACCACAACTGATCAGTGGAGTGAGGAAGAACCCCAGGGCGGCACGGACGCTTCATGGTTAAGACCGCTGCCTCACAGCACCAGAGACGCAGGTTCAATTCCAACCTTGGGCGATTGTCTGTGTGGAGTTTGCACATTCTCCCAGTGTCTGCGTGGGTTTCCTCTGGGCGGTCCTGTTTCCTCCCACAAAGATGTGCAGGTCAGGTGAATTGGCCATGCTAAGTTGCCCATAATGTTAGGTGCATTAGTCAGAGGGAAATGGGTCTGGGTGGGTTACTCTTTGGATGGTCAATGTGGACTTGTTTGACCAAATGACTTGTTTCGACACTGTAGGGAATCTAATCTAATCCGATGTCATGGAACAGCAAGCCAGAAACATTCCATTATCGTAAGTGTTTCCATCCTACACTCCTACAAGCAAAAAAAAGGAGCGATAGATTGAGAGAGGCTGTTAGAAAGTTGGTTGTAGCCAAGGGGATATTTGATCTGTTTGTAAAGATTGCATTATAATTTAAGGAATTTAAAGAATGATGTTTTTGATAAGAGATAGCATTACTGCTGTACTGTGGGAAGATATCCGGAAATACATCCAGGGAAGTTATTTGGGTAGAACTGAGAAATAAGAAAGGGATGATCACCTATTGGGATTGTATTATAGACCCCCTAATAGACAGAGGGGAATTGAGCAACAAATTTGTAAGGAGATCTCAGTTATCTGTAAGAATATGGTTGGGGATTTTAAAAAATATATATTTTTATTGAAAAAAATAGATTTTTTAATATTACAAGTACAATTCAAAACAGTACAAAAAAACAACCCAAATAAAAAAAATCCCCAACCCACTCTCATGTACAAATGTATAAACATATATAGAAAAATAGAGAATAAAAAAAACCTGGCTATTTAACTAAATAAATAAATAACCAACAAACTAATAAATAGTAATAATGCAGCCCAGCCAAACAAAATGCTCCTCTGTTCACAGTTCCTCCTCCCTGGATATTGGACTCGCAAAACACAATCGTTACAGCTATATAAAAGCCCTTGTTAGTGTGGCAGATAAATCTGTATCAAGGTATTCCAAAAAAGGTTGCCATGTCTTATAAAAATTCTCAGTTTTGTGGTGTACCATTTTTGTGAGAAAATCCAAGGGAATATGCTCCATAACAATCTTCTGTCAACCAACAGGCCCGGGGGAGGTTTCGAATACCCAACCTAACAAGCTGCTCTTTCTGGTACAGAATGTGAAAAGTTTTTTCTATTGCGCATCTGCAGGAAATACAGTGGGCAAACCCAAAAGGAGAGAGGTAGGGTCCGTCTCCACCCTTAGACCCAAAATCCTCTCCATTGCTCCCGCCACTGTACTCCAATAAGTTTAAAACCTTTTGCAAGACCAGAGACAATGGGTAAGAGTGCCCATGCAGACCTTGCCCTTGGGACATGCTGAAGATATCCATGGTTTAAATTTTGACAAATGGTCCAGAGCCAAGATGACCCTGTGGAGAATCGTCAACTGTAAAGCATGGGTCCAATTGCAAATTGATATCTTCATTGCATTCTCCCAAATATCCTCCCATGCTTTTGAGGAGACTTCAACACCCAGTTCTCCCTCCCACATCCTGTAGAGTCGATCAAACTCATCTGAGGGGGTCACCCCCCAATTGATGACATAGAATACTGGCAGAAAGTGTACTCTTAGCACTTATCAGCCCTCTCTCTATGTTGAATTTGTAGGGATCAGTCAAAAGTGCGGTCTTTTCTCAAATAAAATTCCTAACTTGAAAAAAAAGTCTCTATTAGATAGCTCATACTGATTAGATAGCTAACTGATCGAAGGATATCATTACATCTCTCTCAAATAAATCGCTCGTGCATGTCACATCCCTAGCTGCCCAACATTTAAATCTTGAGTCTAGCAGCCTGGTTGAAAACCCGGCATGGCCACTAAAGGTGTAAACAAAGATGTTTTGCCAATATTGCCTTCCCTCTGCCGAATTGCCCTTCATGCTTTAACAGTACTAATGACTATTGGGTTATGACAATATTCCCTAACTTGTCCTCTTTTTGTCCAAAAACAGCAAACTGGTAAGGGGACACCATGCCTGGGAGGCTTCTATATGTAGCCATATTGAAAGAGTATCTCCACAAACCCAATCAATCACTCAAGTAGGACAAAAGCAAGCTTAATTTTTAATGTCTGGAAGATCCACTCCCCCCAATCTGTGAGACAATTGCAGTTTGGCTAACTGAATGAGGGACTGCCGACAATGCCAAATAAAAGGAGCTGAACCAGCCTCTGAGTGTTTGCTTATTGAAAATCAGGTGGAGCATCCATATAGGGTATAGCAAACAGGGAGAATATTCATCTTAATAAGTGCTATCCGACTCAACCACGAGGCTGGAACTGCCTCCCATCTTTGAAGATCTTGTTTAAGATTTTTCAAATACTTGGATAAAATTGGCTTTGAAAGCCAAATCAGAACTGGAGTAACGAAAATGACCAAATACACAAAACCCCCCTGTGACCGCCTAAATGGGAATCTATAGTTGCACTCAAGAGCTAGCGGCTTCATAAGACCATCCATAAGCATAGCCTCTGATTTCACAAAATTAATCTTGTACACCGAAAAAGCGCCAAACACGCGAATGCATTGTGTCAGACGAGGCGTTGAAACTGCTGGATTTGCCAAAAAAATGTGGACAAAGTCTGCATACAACAAAATCTTATGTAAGTTTGACCCCACTTCTGGAGAGGATATATTGGGATCCCCACGAATGGCCTCCGCCAATGGTTCAATCACCAACGTAACAAGCAATGGTGAAAGGGGACAGCCCTGCCAGCTGCCCCTAAAAATATTAAAATTACTTGATCATACCTCGGTGATGACCGCTGCGAGAGGGCCACCATAGAGAACCATTGCCCATCTTATGAAAACTTTGCCCAAACCAAACCACTCTAGAGTATAGAAAAGATGCAGTCACTCAACTCAGTCAAATGCCTTCTCCGCATCTAGAGAAATCGCCAATCCCTATATTGACTGTTATTGGCATGCTTGAATTACATTTAGCAGCCTCCTAAGATTCATGGAGGATCTGCGACCTTTTATGAAGCCCGTCTGATCCTCTTTAATAATAGAAGATAACACAGTCTCCAGCCTTAATGTGAGAGTCTTAGAGATGATTTTAAAGTCCACATTTAAGAGAGAGATGGGCCTGTACGAAGCACAATCTTCCAGATCCTTCCCTTTTCTTTTAAGGATAAGTGAAATATTGGCCTCTCTCAGAGATGGTGGGAGACAATCATGACTCAACGAATCATTAAACATATTGAGCATCGGGCCTGACAGTATACTTATAAATTCCTTATAGAATTCACTGGGAAGTCCATCAGGACTGGGCGCCTTTCCACTCTGAGGCTGCCTCACAGTTTCCTGCATTTCTTGCTCTGATAACGGGGCATTGAGAAAGGACTGTTGTTCGGGAGTCACACCTGGGAGCATCAGATCTCTAAAAATTATTCCATTTTGGCCTGCCCCACCTCACAATCCTCAGATTGGTATAAATTAGAGTAAAATCTCTGGAACGCCATGTTAGTCTTTTTAGAATCGTATGTTAGGTTCCCAAACCCTTCCCTAATCGCCATAATGGCTTGTGGGACACTCCTTTTCTGGTGAGATGCGCTAAGTATTTACCTGGCTTGTCCCCAAGCTCGTATAACCTTTGCTTTGCAAAAGCCAGCTTCTTCTTTGCCGTCTGCATGGGCATGGAATTCAATGCAGACTGCAGCGCTGTAATCCTATGTAGTTTGACCAATGAGGGTCTGTCATAGTAGGCCTTCTTGGCTGCCTTCAACCATGCTTCAAGGAGACGTTGCTGCTCACCATTCTGCTGCTTCCTATGGTCGAATGTGAAATAACTAACCCTCTAGCATAGGCTTTGGCAGTTTCCCAGAGAACAGATGAGCTATCAAGTGAGCCTCTGTTGATGTCTAGGAATGCCCGAAATTCCCTAGAGAAATAGAGTTTGCACGTTCTCCCCGTGTCTGCGTGGGTTTCCTCCGGGTGCTCCGGTTTCCTCCCACAGTCCAAAGATGTGCGGGTCAGGTGAATTGGCCAAGCTAAATTGCCCCTAGTGTTAGGTAAGGGGTAATATGTAGGGGTATGGGTGGGTTGCGCTTCGGCGGGTCGGTGTGGACTTGTTGGGCCGAAGGGCCTGTTTCCACACTGTAAGTCTACAAAAAAAAAATACTCCACAAACTTATTATCCTTGAGGATAAAGGGATCCATTCGCCAATACCTCAAACTGTCTGTAACATCCTTAATCTTAACCATAAGGTACACTGGAGCATGATCAGAGATGGTAATATTACAAGATGCCATCAAATCCAGAGTTACTGCAGGGGTCAGAAAAAGAATGCTAGTGTGACATGTGTGCAAATTGAACGAAAACGTAAAATCCCTACCTGTCTCCAGATGGAGATGTCTCCAGATGTCCACCAACCCTAATTCCGCGCATAGACCAACTAACTGTTTAATTTGTGCAGAGGGTATCAAGAGACCTTTGGGCAACCTGTCTACTGTGGGATCCACGAGACCGTTAAAATCTCCTCCTATAATGATGTGCCAGGATTCAAGACTTTATAAAAAGTGTCTACCAAACATTAAGGGGATGAGCTGGAGGGCAATAAACATTTAAAACAACACATTGTTCCCCATCTTCCCCATTTATCAAGGCTTTAAAAATTACAAACCTCCCATATCATATGTGTCTTTAACAACAACTCCAACAACTTAAATGGGAGATTTTTCCTAACCAATATAGCCACTCCCCTACTTCTGGTATTAAATTATGAAAAACAAACCCGGTCAAAGCCATTCTGCAGTAATTTCAGGTGCTCCTTGTCATTCAAATGTGTCTCCTGGAACAAAACAATATCTGTCTTTTCCTTTCGAAGATGCAAGAGTACCTTCTTCCTCTTAATTGGTGAGTGATTTCCCTTGATATTCCAGGTACACAATTTAATCAAATCATTAGCCATAATCTCCCGCAATAACATTTAAATTCCAGAGAGGAGGAACCCGAACCACAAACTGCTGAGCCTTAGTGTTACATGATCCACCAAATATAAAAACTGCATAAACTAAAACCACTATATTTAACAAACCTACAAAACCATTGAGAAATAAAACAATAAAAACAACAAAAACAAACCAACACATAAAACGCCAAAAGCGTTGAGTAGGGGAACTCACCCCCTGCCCCGAGGGGGCAACTACTCATCCCAAACTGCCCATATGTAGGCATCTAACCATACCAACCACCTTGACCTCTTCTAGCAAAAGCCGCACTGCAAACACAAGCAGAAAAGAGTAAACATTTAAGAAAAAGTAGAATAAATAGCTCACCCAAGTTTCGGTATATCCTTAGAAATTGAAAATATACATTTCAACTGCTGCCAAGCATAGTTTAAACCAAATTATCATCGATAGAGGGGAAAAAAAAATAAAGCTCCAACCGGACTTCCTCCGTTTCTTTTACAGAATAATAAAGACATACCCAAACAACACTATTTATACATACTAAAATCGTTCAAATTGGGTTAGTTTGTCCACAAAATCTCTTGCCTTTTCCGGCGTGTCACAGAGACGTATGGATCCATTTAAGGTGACCCAAAGCACCGCCGAATACCTCTGAGTACTGAATCCCAAGCTCCCTCAGTCTTCTCTTGACATAATCGTAAGATTTTCATTTCTGGATCACTGCCGCTGAGAAGTCCTGAAAGAACATGATCTTAGAGCCCTCGGAAATTAGGGCCTTAGGATCCTTCCCTTGGACTCTGGAAGTCTCCATGACTCTCTCTTTGTCCCAGCAATGATTGAACCGCACCAGGAGAGGTCGAGGACATTGACCCAGACCAGGTGATAACTCTTTATCTTCAGTCCTTTCATGCCAGCCTCCAAGTCAAGGAATTTTGGCAGCCAGTCCTCAACAAATTCTGCAGGCTGCTCACCTTCCTTACGCTCAGGCAAACTGATAATCTGAATGTTTTTTCTCCTGCCCCTGTTCTCAAGATCATCCACTTGGTTGTGCAAGTTACTGACCTGCATCCAAGGATAGGCTTAGATCCTATCCTTGGATGAACTGCTAACAGCTTCCACCACTGTGACCCTGTGCTCCATCTCATCCGTCCTCTTCTCCAGGTCTCTCAGCTATTGCTCCTGCTTCTGCAGCATGACAGAGATTGGAGCCAGGTTCTCTTCAATCTGTTTCCCCAGCATCTCGCGAGATTTCATGAGCTCGTTCACCAGGGCCTAGAAAGGAATCAACTCTGAGGATCCTGCAGCCTGCACTGCAGACGTGGCTGTGGATGCTCCTGCTCCCTTTTTCGGCATCTCTGTATGGCTGGGAAACACAGGTAAGTTAATTTTTATAAATTTCTTGGGAATCCAAGATCTTTTGGAGATCCAAGATATTGTGATGGCCTGGGTTGGGCAGGTTAAAGGTTTGTCTCGCTTGTGCTGCGATGCAGAGCTGTGCAATGCGATCTTCTTAGATTGTTGCCACCTTGGATCCCCATGGTCAGGGATTTTAACTTTCTAAACATCGATTGGGACTGCCATAGTGTTAAAGGTTTAGATGGAAAGGAATTTGTTAGGTGTGTACAAGAAAATTTTCTGATTCAGTATGTGGGATGTACCTACTAGAGAAGGTGCAAAACTTGACCAATTCATGGGAAATAAGGGCAGGTGACTGAGGTGTCAGTGGGGGAGCACTTTGGGGCCAGCAACCATAATTCTGTTCATTTTAAAATAGTGATGGAAAAGAATAGACCAGATCTAAAAGTTAAAGTTCTAAATTGGAGAAAGGCCAATTTTGATGGCATTAGGCAAGAACTTTCAAAAGCTGATTGGGCACAGAAGTTCGCAGGTAAAGGGACGGCTGGAAAATGGGAAGCCTTAAAAAAAACACAGAGATAATGAGAATCCAGAGAAAGTATATTCCTGTCAGGGTGAAAGGAAAGGCTGGTAGGTATAGGGAATGCTAGATGACTAAAGAAATTGAGGGTTTGGTTCAGAAAAAGAAGGAAGCCATATAGACAGGATAGATCAAGTGATTCCTGAGAAGAGTATAAAGGCAGTAGGAGTATACTTAAGAGGAAAATCAGGAGGGCAAAAAGGGCACATGAAATAGCTTTGGCAAATAGAGTTAAAGCGTTTTTACAAAACACAAGGACTGTTTTGTCCGTTTTTACAAAAGGACAAAACAGTAACGAGGGAGAGAATAGGGCCCCTCAAAGATCAGCAAGGCGGCCTATGTGTGGAGCCGCAGGAGATGGGGGGTGCTACCAAACGAGTATTTTGCATCAGTATTTACTGTGGAAAAGGACATAGAAGATATGGAATGTAGGGAAGTAGATGGTGACATCTTGGAAAATGTCCATTTAGAGAGGAGTAAGTGCTGGATGTCTTGAAACGAATAAAAGTGGATAAATCCCCAGGACCTGATCAGGTGTACCCTAGAATTCTGTGGGAAGCTAGGGAAGTGACTGCTGGGCCTCTTACTGAGATATTTGTATCACCGATAGCCACAGGTGAGGTGCTGGAAGACTGGAGGTTGGATGTGAGCATAGGAGGTATAGTTAGTAAGTTTTCAGATGACACAAAATTGGAGGTGTAGCGGACAGAAGGTTACCTCAGATTACAACGGGATCTTGATCACATGGGCCAATGGGTTGAGAAGTGGCAGATGGAGTTTAATTTGAGGTGAGGTGCTCCATTTTAAGAAAGCAAATCTTAGCAGGACTTATACACTTAATGATAAGGTCCTCAGGAGGTTGCTGAACAAAGAGACCTTGGAATGCAGGTTCATAGCTCCTTGAAAGTGGAGTCGCAGGTAGATAGGATAGGGAAGGTGGTGTTTGGTATCCTTTCCTTTATTGGTCAGAGTATTGAGTACAGGAGTTGGGAGGCCATGTTGCGGCTGCACAAGACATTGGTTAGGCCACTGTTGGAATATTGCACGCAATTCTGATCTCTTTCCCATCGGAAAGATGTTGTCAAACTTGAAAAGATTCAGAAAACCTAACAAGGATGTTGCCAGGATTGGAGTATTTGAGCTATAGAGAGAGGTTGAACAGGCTGGGGCTGTTTTCCCTGGAGCATTGGAGGCTGAGGGGTGACCTTCTGGAGGTTTATAAAATCATGCTGGGCATGGATAGGACAAATAGACAAAGTTTTCTTTCTCTGGGGTGGATGAGTCCAGAACTAGAGGGCAAAGGTTTTGGTTGAGAGGGAAAAGATATAAAAAACGTAAGGGGCAACTTTTCACACAGAGAGTGGCACGTGTATGGAATGAGCTGTGAGAGGAAGTGGTGGAGGCGAGTATAATAGCAACATTTAAAAGGCATCTGAATGGGTATATGAATAGGAAGGGTTTGGAGGGATATGGGCCGGGTACTGGCAGGTGGGACTAGATTGGGTTGCAACATCTGGTCGGCATGGATGAGTTGGACCAAAGGGTGCTATACATGCTATACATCTCTATGACTCTAACAAGTTAATGTATCAATTGGTGTAAATGCGGATGTAGATGAATGCTGGGCTTCAGACAGTGAGACAAACAAGGTAAAGGTAAGGTAAATTCTTTTATCTTTCTTAGTGTAAAAGGGGTAGAGATGGCAATTAGGGCAGTGGCGAGCTCCTCCTGCCAGATATGGGAGATCAGGAAGTGTGACCAGCTGCAGCTCCTCAAAAGGGCATTGTTCGGTTGGAGCAGCAGTTGGACACCCTGAGGAGCAGACAGGAGGCAGAGAATGTGATAGACACTAGTTAGAGGGAGGTAGTCACACCACTGGTTCAGTCAGGTAGATAGCTGACCATCAGGAGAAGCAGGCAGGTGGTGCAGGAGTCTCCCATGGCTATTCACCTCTCTAATAGTATACCATTTTGGATACAGTTGGGGGGTAGTGGGGGCACAGGGGCGGGGGGTGGGTGGGATGGAGGGCTGGGTGTGCTCTCAGAAGAGCATAATAGTAGACAGGTGATTGGAGGAAGGTTTAGGGGAGATTTCAGAGGTAGCTTCTTTATTCAGAGTGGTTGGTGCGTGGAATGCACTGCTAGCAGTGGTAGTAGAGTTAGATACATTAGGGACATTTAAGCGATTCTTGGGTAGGCACATGGAAGTTGGCACAATGAAACATATGTAAGTTAGTCTGATTTCAGAGTAGGATAAAAGGTCTGCACAACATCAGGGGCTGAAGGGCCCATACTGTGCTATACTGTTCTATGGTTCTGTGGCTATGAATGAAGATAAGACTGGACCTTGTGCGAAGGTACTGAATTGGGGGTAGGCAAATTACATGAGTATTAGGCAGGAGTCAAGGAGTGTTCATTGGGAGGAGCTGTTGTTAGGCAAATTAACATTTGACATGTGAAAATTGTTTCAAGACCTGCTGATGAGTGTTGAGGACTGGCATTTCCAATAAGGAGGAAGGATAAAGGATGGCAAAGTAGGGGACCCTTGGATAATGAGGGAGGTTGTGAAGTTAAAGGGAAAAAGAAGCATACGTAAAATTCAGGAAGCTAAATTCAGACAGAGCCAGTGAGGAATATAAAGAAAGCAGGAAAGAACTCAAGCAGGGAATTAGGAGAATGAGAAGAAGCCATGAAATTACTTTAACAAGTAGGGTTAAAGAGAATCCCAAGGCATTTTATACATACATTAAAAACAAGAAGATAACTAGGGAGGAAGTAGGACTATTGAATGATAAAAAAGGGAATTTTTGCTTGGAGGCAGATACGATTGGGGCATTGAAGAGATTTTTAGATAAGCACATGAATATGCTTAAAATGAAGGGAGATGGACCAAGGACAGGGAGAAGGGATCAATTCAATTTGACATCATGTTCAGCACAAAATTGTGGGCCAATGGGCCCATTCCTGTGTTGCATAGTTCTATTTTCTATGAATTGGCATTTTCTTTTGCTGATGCAACAGTTATATTCTCCAAATACTGCATGAACCAGGTATGGATGTGGTGGTGCAATGTTTGCTAGCCTGAGCAGTCCAGGTGTAAGTATTGATGAATGTCAGTCATACAATGCAGGTCTGAGGTAATGGATGAGCTCCTACGTGACTGCTTGGAGTTGGTGGATTGGCCCATATTCAAGAACTCAGCAGTGCATCTAAATGAGTATGCCACTACTGTCGTTGACATCATCAGTAAGTGTGTAGAGGACTGCAAGCCAAGCGGTTAATCCAAGTGGTTCCCAACTGGAAACCATGGATGAACTGGGAGATCCACTCCCTACTGAAGTCCAGTTTTGAGGTGTTCAAGTTGGGTGACCTGACTTATACAGGAGATCTAGGTATGATCTTCACAGAGCCATCAGAGATGCCAAGAGACAATACCAGGCTAAACTAGGGTCCCAGATGAACCGTACAAACACAAATCAACAATAATTCTATTTGTTTTAAAATACTGATGGAAAAGGATAGACCAGATTTAATAGTTGAAGTTCTAAATTGGAGGAAAGCAAATTTTGATGGTATTAGGCAAAAACTTTCAAAAACTGATTGGGCACAGATGTTCGCAGATAAAGGAATAGCTGGAAAATGGGAAGCCTTCAGACATGAGATAACAAGAGTCTATAGAATGTATATTCCTGTCAGGGTGAAGGGAAAGGCTAGTAGGTAAAGGGAATGATGGATGATGAGTGAAATTGATGGTTTAGTTAAGAAAAAGAAGGAAGTATACGTCAGGTATAGACAGGATAGATCGAGTGAATCCTTAGAAGAGGCAGTAGGAGTATACTAAAGAGGGAAATCAAAAGGACAAATAAAAAGGGACATGAGATAGCTTTGGCAAATAGAATTAAGGAGAATCCAAAGGGTTTTTACAAGTACATTAAGGACAAAAGGGAACTAGGGAGAAAATAGGGCCCCTCAAAGATCAGCAAGGTGGCCTTTGTGTGGAATTTCTGGAGATGGGGCAGATACTAAATGAGTATTTTGCATCAGTATTTACTGTGGAAAAGGATGTGGAAGACATAGAATGTAGGGAAATATATGGTGACATCTCGAAAAATGTCCATAATAGAAAGGAGGAAGTGCTGGATGTCTTGAAATGGTTAAAGGTGGATAAATCCCCAGGACCTGATCAGGTGTAGCCTAGAACTCTGTGGAAAGCTAGGGAAGCGATTACGGGACCTCTTACTGAGATATTTGTATCATTGATAGCCACAGGTGAGGTGCCAGAGACTGGTGGTTGGCTAACATGGTGCCCCTGTTTAAGAAAGGAGATAAGGACAAGCCAGGGAACTATAGGTCAATGGGCCTGACATCGGTGGTGGGCAAGTTGGAAGGAATCCTGAGGGACAGGATGTATTTGTATTTGGAAAGACAAGGACTAATTAGGAATAGTCAACATGGCTTTATGCGTGGGAAAACACATCTCAAAAACTTGAGTGAGTTTTTTGAAGAAGTAACAAAGAGGTCCAGAAGACTGGCGGGTAGCAAATGTCGCCCCCTTGTTCAAGAAGGGGAGTAGAGACAATTATAGACCAGTGAGCCTGACTTTGTTTGTGGGTAAAGTGTTGGGAGAGGTTATAAGAGAAGGGAATCATCATCATCTAGAAAGGAATAAGTTAATTATGGGACAGTCAACACTGTTTTGTGAAGGGTAGATTGTGTCTCACAAACCTTATTGAGTTCTTTGAGAAGGTGACCAAACAGGTGGATGAGGGTAAGGCTGTTGGTGTGGTGTACATGGATTTCAGTAAAGCATTTGATAAGGCTATTGCACAAAATATGGAGACGTGGGATTAAGGGTAATTTGATGGTTTGGATCCAAAATTGGCTAGCTGAAAGACAGAGGGTGGAGTTCAGTTACTAGTTGTGTACACAAGCAGCTGTTTTGGGACCACTGCTGTTTGTCACTTTTATAAATTACCTATATGAGGTAGGAGAAGGATGGGTTGGTAAATTTGCAGATGACGCAAAGGTCGGTGGAGTTGTGGACAGTATCGAAGAATATTGCAGGTTACAGAGGGACATAGATAAGCTGCAGAGCTGGGCTGAGAAGTGGAAAATAGAATTTAATGTGCAAAAGTGTGAGATGATTCACTTTGGAAGGAGCAACATGAATAAAGAGTACTGGGCTAACAGTAAGATTCTGGGCAGTGTAGGTGAGCAGAGAGATCTCTGTGTTCATGTGCCTGGATCCTTGAAAATTGGATCCCAGGTTGATATGGTTGTTAAGGCGGCATATGGTTTTTTAGCTTGTTTTGGTATAGTGATTGAGCTTCAGAGCCCTGAGGTCATATTGCAACTGTACAAAATTCTGGTGCAATAGACAATAGACAATAGGTGCAGGAATAGTCCATTCTGCCCTTCGAGCCTGCACCACCATTCAATATGATCATGGCTGATCATCCTTAATCAGTATCCTGTTCCTGCCTTATCTCCATAACCCTTGATTCCACTATCCTTGTGAGCTCTATCCAACTCTTTCTTAAATTAATCCAGAGACTGGGCCTCCACTGCCCTCTGGGGCAGAGCATTCCACACAGCCACCACTCTCTTGGTGAAGAAGTTTCTCCTCATCTCTGTCCTAAATGGTCTACCCTGTATTTTTAAGCTGTATCCTCTAGTTCGGCACTCACCCATCAGCGCAAACATGTTTCCTGCCTCCAGAGTGTCCAATCCTTTAATAATCTTATATGTCTCAATCAGATCCCATCTCAGTCTTCTAAACTCAAGGGTATACAAGCCCAGTCTCTCCAGTCTTTCAGTGTAAGGTAGTCCCGCCATTCCAGGAATTGACCTTGTGAACCTACACTGCACTCCCTCAATAGCAAGAATGTCTTTCCTCAAATTTAGAGACCAGAACTGCACACAGTACTCCAGGTATGGTCTCTCCAGGGCCCTGTACAGCTGCAGAAGAACCTCTTCGCTTCTATACTCAATCCCTCTTGTTATGAAGGCCAGCATGTTATTAGCCTTCTTCACCACCTGCTGTACCTGCATGCTTACCTTCATTGACTGGTGTACAAGAACACCCAGATCTCTTTGTACTGCCCCTTTACCTAAATTGATTCCATTTAGGTAGCAATCTGCCTTCCTGTTCTTGCCACCAAAGTGGATAACCATATATTTGTCCACATTAAACTGCATCTGCCATGCATCTGACCACTCACTTAACCTGTCCAGGTCACCCTGCAATCTCCTAACATCCTCCTCACATTTCACCCTGCCACCCAGCTTGGTATCATCAGCAAATTTGCTAAAGTTATTACGAATACCATCTTCTATATCATTAACATATATTGTAAAAAAGCTGCAGTCCCAGCACTGATCCCTGCGGTACCCCACTGGTCACTGCCTGCCATTCCGAAATGGAGCCGTTTATCACTACTCTTTGTTTCCTATCAGCCAACCAACTTTCAATCCAAGTTAGTACTTTTACCTCCAATACGATGCGCCCTAAGTTTGCTCACTAACCTTCTATATGGGACTTTATCAAAAGTTTCCTGAAAGTCCAGGTACACTACCTCTACGGGATCTCCCTCGTACACCTTCAGAGTTACATTCTTAAAAAATTCCAGAAGATTAGTCAAGCATGATTTCCCCTTCATAAATCCATGCTGACTCTGACCTATCCTGTTACTACTATCCAGATGTGTCGTAAATTCATCCTTTATGACTCCAGCATCTTTCCCACCACTGAGGTCAGACTAACTGGTCTATAATTTCCTGCTTTCTCTCTCCCACCTTTCTTTAAAAATGTGGTACAACATTAGCCACCCTCCAATCCGCAGGAACTGATCCCGAATCTATCGAACTCTGGAAAATAATCACCAACGCATCCATGATTTCTCGAGCCACCTCCTTCAGCATCCTGGAATGTAGACCATCAGGCCCCGGAGACTTATCAATCTTCAGACCTAAGGGTCTCTCCAACACCAATTCTTGGCAAATATAAATTCCCTTAAGTGGAATCAGGGAGATTGCTCAGGGAGATTGCTTGTGTCTTCCCCAGTGAACACAGATCTGAAGTAACAATTCAATTCTTCCGCCATTTCTTTGTTCCCCATAATATATTCCCGTTTCTGTCTTCAAGGGCCCAATTTTAGTGTTAACCATTTTTTTGCCTTTCACATACCTAAAAAAGCTTTTACTATCCTCCTTTATATTTTTGGCCAGTTTACCTTCGTACCTCATTTTTTCTCTGCATATTTCCTTCTTAGTAATCCTCTGTTGTTCTTTAAAAGCTTCCCAGTCCTCCATTTTCCTACTTATCTTTGTTATGTTATACTTTTTCTCTTTTAACTTTATATTTTTCTTAACTTCCTTCGTCAGCCACAGCATCCCATGCCTCCTCCTCGGATCTTTCTTCCTTTTTAGAATGAACTGATCCTGCATCTTCTGCATTATACACAGAAATATCCGCCATTGTTCCTCCACTGTCATCCCTGCTAAGATATTGCACCATTGAACTTTGACCAGCTCCTCCCTCATTGCTCCATAGTTCCCTTTATTCAACAGGAATATTGTCAATTCCGATTGTACCCTCTCCCTCTCAAATTGCAGATTGAAGCTTATTGTATTATGGTCACTACTTCCCAATGGCTCTTTCACTTTGAGGTCCTGATCAATTCTGGTTCGTTGCACTATACCAGATCCAGAAATCCCTTCTGCCTGGTAGGCTCCAGCACCAGCTGTTCCAAGAATCCATCTCGGAGGCACTCCACAAAGTCTAATACCATCCTGTATTCTCCCAGTCTACCTGCATGTTGAAATCCCCCATAACAACTGTAGTAACATCTTTGCGACAGGCCAATTTCAGCTCCTGATTCAATTTACATCCGACATCCAGACTACTGTTTGGGGGCCTGTAGATAACTCCCAAGGGGGTCTTTTTATCTTTTTATCCTTAGCTCTATCCACACTGACTCTACATTCCCTGATTCTAGGTCCTCCCGCGCAAGGGACTGAATATCATCCCTTACCAACATGGCCACCCCACCCCCTCTGCCCGTCAGACTGTCCTTACGAATGCACATGTAGCCTTGAATATTAATTTCCCAGGCTCTGTCCACTTGAAGCCACGTCTCAGTTATCCCCACAATATCGTATCTTCCAATTTCCAAAAGAGCCTCTAGCTCATCCATCTTATTTCTTATGCTTTGTGCATTCATGTATAGTATTTTTAATTTGTTACTTGTGATTTGTTATTTGTAATTTGTCACCCTTCCCATCAACTCCTATTTCACTCAACCTTACAGCATGATCCCTTTCCGAGTTTTCTGCCTCATTGATACTTCTTTCTTGACTTCTCTTGTTCTAACTTTCCCTTCAATTTCCTTCTCAAACATCCAGTTTGTCTCCCCCCGCTACTTAGTTTAAACATAGCTGTGTTGCAGTAGCAAACCTGCCTGCCAGAATATTGGTCCCTAACCTATTAAGGTGAAAACTGTCTCTCTTATATAATTTATGCTTACCACAAAACATACCCCAGTGATCCAAGAATTTAAATTCTTGCTTCCTGCACCAGTTCCCCAGCTACACGTTCAAGTCCATTATCTCCATTATCACGGGCGGCACAGTGGTACAGTGGTTAGCACTGCTGCCTCACAGCGCCAGAGACCTGGGTTCAATTCCCGACTCAGACGACTGACTGTGTGGAGTTTGCACGTTCTCCCTGTGTCTGCGTGGTTTTCCTCCGGGTGCTCCGGTTTCCTCCCACTGTCCAAAAATGCGCGGGTCAGGTGAATTGACCAAGCTAAATTGCCCCTAGTGTTAGGTAAGGGGTAAATGTAGGGGAATGGGTGGGTTTCGCTTTGGCGGGTCGGTGTGGACTTGTTGGGCCGAAGGGCCTGTTTCCACACTGTAAGTAATCTAATATAATCTAATCTAATCTCCTTGTTTCTGGCCTCACCAGCCCGAGGAACTGGAAGCAAATCGAAGATAACCACCTTGGATGTCCTGCTTTTCAACCTTCTTCCTAGTTCTCCGAAGTCCCGCTGTAGTATGTTCCTCCTCTTCTTCCCGACATCATTTGTGCTGACGTGTACCACCACCTCTGGCTCTTCACCTTCGTTCTTGAGGATGTCCTGCACTCTGTCTGTGATGTCTTTAACCCTGGCACCAGGAAGGCAACACACCATCCTTAAGTCCCGCCTGCTGCCACAAAAACCCCGGTCAGTTCCTCTCACAATGGAGTCCCTTATTACCATGGCTCTGTGCGATGACTGACTCTTCCGCTCTGCCTCCACGCCAACTTTTGATTGACAGACCTCAGACTGGCAGTGTCATCTGTCTCTACTGTTTCCAAAAGATTCAACTTGTTCCTGACAGGTACTTTCCCCGGCGTCTCTTGCACCAGTCTCCTCTCTGCTCTCTTCTGGTATGGTCAGTGTAATAACCTCGCTGAAGGTCTTGTCCAGAAAGATCTCGTTCTCTCGGATGAGACTAAGGTCCTCAAGTTCTTTCATCAGTGCTGCAATATTCTCTGTCAGTAGCTGAACATGCACACACTTTCCACACTTATACGAGCCAGACACACCAGAGTCGTTGACCTCCCACATCAAGCACGTAGCACACTGAACCAGCTTGGCAGTCGTGTCTTCACCCTCTTCAACTGTGGCGTAATCACTTCACAACCACTCAAATAACAATAACTTACCTTCACGACCGGCTTTGCTCTCCAACTTTACTTCCGCCCAGCTCCCACCGCTTTCTGCTGTGAAAAGACCGTTGGCTTCGAAGTAAGTTCTTAAATAACAATCACTTACCTTCCCGACTGGCTTTGCGCTCCAACTTTACTTCCGCCCAGCTGCTGCCGCTTTCTGCATTTGGAGTATTGCGTACAGTTTTGATCACTGCATTATAGGAAGGATGTGGAAGCTTTGGAAAGGGTTCAGCGGCGGTTTATGAGGATGTAGCCTAGTATGGAGGAAAGGTCTTATGCGGAAAGGCCGAGGGACTTGAGGCTGTTTTTGTTAGAAAGACCAAGGTTTAGTTAACCTCTTCCAATGTTAATGTTTTCTTAGAATATAAAAGATCTGATTGAAATTTATCACATGAAAGACTTTTTTTTGTATTTTTGATTATGGACTAAAACAGAAAAAGAACTACTTTAAAAAAGTAAGAATTTCTGAGCAATTGTGGCATTTTTTTTAAAGCAAGTACCCTGACATTCAAGTATGTATTGTTTACAAATTTTTTGATAAATAGTTGTCAAGAAATCAGATCTCCACAAAGAAAGGACAATAAAATGCATTTAATGCCTAAAGATAATACATTTATTTTCCCTTTCCAATTACCTGTTGAGTGGGAACCAGTCACGCTGTGTCTCCAGAAAGCAGGTGAAAGTATCTGGAGAAGGTACACTGAGAAGCAGCATTCTGATCAGCAAAAGAATTATCTCAGCAAGTCCTGTGGACAGGAACCACTGAACTGCCTTCCCAGTCATTCTGTCTGACTCTAACACCCATGCTTTTTTGTGTGTGTGTGTGTGTGTGTGTGTGTGTGTGTGTGTGTGTGTGTGTGTGTGTGTGTGTGTGTGTGTGTGTGTGTGTGTGTGTGAAAGAGGAGGCTTTGAACAGGTTTTACCTCAGAATTATGTCAATGATTCACAATTGTTTATGTTTTGGATCTATTTATTAGTGATAAATAGTAATTATGACTAAGTAAAGAAACCTGGTCCATAAACAGGAGTTGCTGGAAAAGCTCAGCAGGTCTGGTAACATCAGTGAAGAGAAATCAGATGTAATATTTCGGTCCAGTGATCCAAAATCTTAGCTCTGATTTCTCTTCACAGATGCTGCCACACCTGCAAGCTTTTCCAACAACTTCTGTTTTTGTTTCTGATTTACAGCATCCTCAGTTCTTTCAGTTTTTATTTAGTACAGAAACCTGTTACTGCTTACTGTCAACCTGAATCTGAAAGACTGGGGAATTCTACATACTTTTATAAAATGTTTAACTTTTATGATATTTTGAGTACCACATCCCAGTGAGCCATAATACAGAACTGCTTACAACAACTCTGCTTCGCATGTTCATCCATCTCAACCAATATATAATCATCAGTAATGAAAATTTTTAAAGCTTAATTTGGAAGTTTGGCTTTTCCATTGA
This sequence comes from Hemiscyllium ocellatum, assembly GCF_020745735.1. Taxonomy (NCBI): domain Eukaryota; kingdom Metazoa; phylum Chordata; class Chondrichthyes; order Orectolobiformes; family Hemiscylliidae; genus Hemiscyllium; species Hemiscyllium ocellatum. Next base: position 90,090,686 of record NC_083403.1, on the reverse strand, counting down.
ATCTTGATGCCATATTTCAAATATTTGTTCTGCCTTTGATTTTGTATTTGGCTTTGAATCTATTCCATATCATATAAATTGTTTGTTCCATCACATGGCCAGGACAATGGCACAGTGGTCAGCTCTGCTGCCTCACAGCGTCAGGGACCCTGGTTTGACTCCAGCCTTTGGTAACTGTCTTTGTGGTGTTTGTATTTTCTCCCTGTGTCTGCATGGATTTCCTCTGGATGCTCTGGATTCCTCCTGCAATCCAAAGATGCCGAGGTTAGGTGAATTGGCCATGCTAAAAAAAAAGTTCTGTAGTGTCTACAAACAATTATGTCTGTAGGTGGGTTTACAAACTCGATGCCGGAGCATGGGAGTGGGGAAATGGTCTGGTTGGGGTGCTCATTGAAGGATTGGTACTGACTCAATGGGCTGAATGGTCCTTTTCTGCATTGGAGGAATTCCATAATTCAACATCCGATTTTGTTCTCTTCACTAGTGTCTCTGATTGTAAATCTGGAAAGACGTGTAATGTTAATCTGTTGAGTGTCTCCCCAGTTCCTGTCCAACATCTAAAAGCACAAGTCAGGAATGTGATGGAATGCTTTCCATTGGATGGGTGCAGCTTCAATAGAGTTCAAGAAGCCTGGCTTCATCCAGGACAAAGCAGCCACTTGATTAACACCATATTCAACAATTACTCCCTTTACGTATTGATGCAGACTGGCAACAGTGTGCATCAGCTACAAAATGCACCGCAGAAACCCACACAGGCTCCAACGGCTCCCTCCAAACCCATGGTCTCTATCGTCTCAAAAGACAAGGGCAGTAGATCTATGGAGCACCACCACCTGCATTCTCCCCTCCAAGACACACTATTTTAGACTGGAATTATACCATTATTCCTTGACTGTTGTTTGGTCAAAGTCCTTGAACTCTCTTCCATTAACCTTATGGGTGCCCATACACCCTGTGAATTTCAGCGGTTCAAGAACACATCTCACTACCACATTCCCTGAGACAATTATAGCACTTTGAGCCTGTTCCAACATCCAATGAAATCATGGCCTAACTCTATATAATCTGCCTTTGGCCCATATTCATTAACAAAAATATCTGTAAAATTTAAAATCAACACCTGATTCTGCATCCACATATTTAGGATGAGACTTACAAACACCTACCACCCTTTTTGTCTGCAGAGGTGCTCCCTAACATCTCTCCTGAGCAGTCTATCCCTAATTCTCAGACTACACCCCTAGTTCTAGGATCCTGTAGGAAATCTTTTTTTTTTATTCATTCACGGGATGAGGGCATCACAAGGCAGCATTTATTGCCCATCCCTAATTGCCCAGAAATCAGTTGAGAGTCAACCACATTGCTGAGAGTCTGGAGTCACATGTAGGCCAGACCATGTAAGGATGGCAGACTTCCTACCCTAAAGGACATCAGTGAGCCAGATGGGTTTCTCTTCATTTATCTTTAACTACCATATCTTCTGTTAGTATCTTGAAGACATCAATCAGATCATCCCTTAACCTTCTAAATTCTAGTGAAACAGGCCTAGAACATAGAGTATAGAAAAGTACAGCACAGTAACAGGCCCTTTGGCCCATGAGGATTAATCCTAACGTAAAATAAAATAATTTAACCTACGCTCCCGTCAGTTCACTGTTGTCCACTTGCATGTCTAGCAGTTACTTAAATGTCCCTAATGACTCTGCTTCCACCACTACCGCTGGCAACACATTCTACGCACTCTCAACTCTCTGTGTAAAGAACTTACCTCTGATGTCTCTTCTATACCTTCCTCCTAACACCTTAAATCTATGATCCCTTGTAGCAGTCAATCCTGCCCTGATGAAAAGTCTCTTGCTATCGACTCTATCCATGCCTCTCATTACCTTGTACACTCCATCAGGTCATCCTCCTCTCCAGAAAGAAATGTCGGAGCTCAGTCAAACTATCCTCATAAGACAAGCCCTCCAATCCAGGTAGCATCCTGCTAAACCTCCTTTGCATCCCCTCCAAAGCCTCCGCATCATTCCTATAATAGGGTAACCAGAACTGGACACAATATTCCAAGTCTGGAAAATAGGGTTTTGTAGAGCTGCAGTAAAACCTTACAGCTCTTAAACTCTATCTCACTGTAAATGAAAGCCAGAACACCATATGCTTTCTTAACAACCCTATCCACTTCGGTGGCAACTTTGAGGGATCTATGCACTTGAACACCAAGATCCCGCTGTTCCTCCACAATGCCAAGAATCCTGTCTTTCATCCTATATTCAGCCATTCAAGTTCGACCTTCCAAAATGCATCACTTCGCATTTATCCAGGTTGACCTACATTGGCCATTTCTCAGCCCAGGTCTGCATACTGTCAATGTTGCGCTGCAGCCTGAAATAGCGCTCGATACGATCAACAGCACCTCCAACCTTTGTGTCATCCATAAATTTACTAACTCACCCCTCAACCAAGTCATTTATAAAAACTACAAAGAGCAGAAGCCCAATAAGAAAGCCCTGCGGCACGCCACTCACCACAGACCTCCAGGCAGAATACTTTCCATTTACAACCACTCTCTGCCTTCTGTCAGCCAACCAATTCTGAATCCAGAGAGCCAAATGTCCCTGTATCACATACCTCCTGACTTCACGAGTGAGCCTACCATGGGGAACTTTATCAAATGCCTTGCTGAAGTCCAAGAACCTTTTCAAAGTTCTATTTTCAAGATACATTCCAATGACACAGCAATCTTGTTGCTATAAATTGTGTCTTTTGGTCCTGCTCCATAACCACTTGAAGAAGCAGCGCTTCGAAAGCTAGTGCCTCCAAATAAATCTGTTGGATTATACCTTGGTGTTGTGTAATTTTTAACTTGAAATTGCAGATATCATTCTTGTAAATCCATATTGTACTCCCTCCAACACTTTCCTAAAATGTGGTGTCCAGATCCTCCAAATGAAGTCCAAGCAGGGTTTTGTATAACCATAGCATAACCGCTGCAGCCTTGTACTTCAGTCCTCTAGATATAAAGGACAGCATTCCATAACCTTCATTATTTTTTGCACCTGTTTATGACATTTTAAAGATCTATTCACCTTAACCCCCAAGTCTCTTTTTGACAACTGCTGAATTTAACTTCATATCTTCAAGAATGCACCCTGATCTATCCATTTTCAAGTCAAAATGAATAACCTCACACTTGCTTATAGTGAACTCATCTGCCATATTTCTGCCCATTCACAGTCTTTCAATATCCCTTTGTAATTTATTGCTATCATCTATACTTCTACAATGCTGCTAACATTATGTCATCAGCAAATTTTGACATATGACCTTCTATGTCATTACCCAAATTCTTTATCAAAGATGTGAGTAATTGAGGCCCAAACGCAGATCCTTGTGGGATATTATTGGTCACATCCTGCCAATTTGAGTACCTACCCATTATCTCTACTTTCTGTCACCTGGCACTCAACCAATTTTCCCAGCCTAATCAATAACTTGCCCTCAATTTTGTGGACTTCTACCTTAATTACCAGTCCCTTATGTGGGACTATGTCTTTTGGAAGTCCATATAAACATTTCCCATCCACAGACATTCCCTGTCTACTTCCTTAATGAGGTTTGACAGATATGACCTACTATCTACCATGCTGGTTCTCCCTGAATAACTGAAAATTTTCAAGGTGGTCAGTTACCCCATCCTTGATTTATAGACTCCAATGATTTCCTATTTACAAATGTTAGGCTAACTAGTCTATACTTCCCTGGTTTTCCTCTTTCTCCCTTCTTAAAAGCAGAGTGATGTGCAATTTTCTAGTGCAGAGGGTAATTCTTGTGTCTAGGGAACTCAAAGAATATAATTAGGAGTCCTACAATGTGCTCCCCTAATTCCTTTAACATCCTTGGTTGGAAATGATCAGTTTCTGGGGATTTGTAGCTGTTTAATTCTATTAATTTCCTCCTAACTGATGTTTTACTTATGTCAGACTTATACAGTAATTGAATAAAATTATCTACTACAAAGTATGTGCAGTAAACTGATTGAATAGCCAAATCTGCAGCCTCTGTCTTAAGCAGTGAGAGAAATGTTTTACTCCTGCTTCCTATCCCTTCAGGAGTTCAAGGAGGGTCGATTACATTCTGGATACATGGCTGGGGAGAAGAGTTCAACCAGTAACAGCTCCTAACAGCCAGAAGCAAGCTGCGAAAAGAGTTTTTTCCTCTCTTAGATTTTCCCTTTGAATTCTGCAATCCATTTTCACACCAAAAATCATTGTTTTGTAAGCAGAGCTTCAGGAAGGCAGGAACAGCTGTAAGAAATGGGGAAGTGTGTTGTTTTTGCAGAAATAGATAAGCAAGAGAGTAAAGGGGGACAAGAAAAATATCAGCTAAGCAAGCATTAGGGAAATGTGTCTTTATCTTTAATGAATAATTGTGGATAATTAAATACTAACTCTAGTGCAGAATTATAAGGTAAATAATTAAATAATAGTCTCAGCAAAATAGCTGAGACAGTTGAAACATATAAACCAAGCATGAAAAGATACATTGTTCAAGAATGGAATATACTTATGAACAATGGAAGATGTTACAAGCAAAGTAAAAGAACATCAAGATACAAGTTTAGCCTTATGTCAGCACTTACAGAGGGAAAGATTGCCAACTTGGAGAGAAGGGGGCAATAAGGATGGAGCACAGATGGGCAGTGGCAGAATACTAAGAAAGATTGGGTCATGTAAGAGTTGGGAAAGGTGACCTCACGCAGCTCAAAAGTATAACTGTGTTAGTTTGAATGTTCATTGCTCAATTGCTTCTACATTTGATGCCCTTTTTTGAAAGATCATGGAGTAAACTGTCTTGTTTCCAGTTTTGGTGGTCTCGTCTAAATTTTATTAGACTTGTTTCTAACAGATTTGGGGGCTCGTTCTGGGATTCCAAGCTCCGGTCGCTTGGCATTTTTGGGGAAATGGCGAAGGTGCACCTCGCTGATTTTGGCCTTGTTTCCTAGTTTCCTAGTTTCCCCTTGTTGCCGCTGCGGCTTTGGGCGAGCATGATCTGGACTGAGGGACCCTGGAAACAAGAAGGGCAGACATGGTGGGTTCGGTTGGGTGACTCTTGTGTGCACAAGACCCAGGTAAGAAAGGTCTTAAAAGATAAATCCGGGCGACCGGGGTAGGCAGCGGTATTTGCTGCCAGTCGGATATATCCGGGAATCTGAGGAATCGGGGTTCTGGGCAACCAGATTAGGCGAATTCGGTCGACCAGGGTAGGCAACAGTAATTGCTACCAGTTGGATATATCTGGGTGATCAACAGCGGTATTTGCTGCTAGGTGGATATATCCAGGGATCCGGTGTTCTGGGCAACTGGATTAGGCGAATCTGGTCAACCAGTGTAGGCAGCGGTTGTTACTGCTGCCAGTTGGATATATCCAGGTATCGCTGAGGGACAGGGCGCGCGGATTTGACCAGGTAACTCTTGTGTACAGACCAAGGTAAGAAAATGGACCTTTAAGTATTGCCTTGGTGGTCGGGGACGTGCGAGAAGTACGGGACGTACGAGAAGTACGGGGAATTGGCAACATATAAAATAAAGTATTTAATTGACTAGATTAATCTGACGAGTAAGATGTCTACCTGTTCGATCACCCAGTCTTAGACCGGTTGTTAAGGGGGGAAATCCCCCACGCGAAGGTCAGGACCCTGAAGTGGGTGTGGAAGAAGGTGACACCGGATCTCAGTAAGGTTAATTAAATTACATAAAGAAACAGCCGAGTATTAGTTGTTTAAGTGTCAAAGGAGACATGAGAGGGATGTCTGAGGACCACATCCCAACGGACAGTCCTTTAGGAAAAATGTTAAAAGATTTTTTACAATCCCCGAACGCGAGGAAATGATAAAAAATGATAAAATGTCAATTGAAAACAGCCTTACAGTCAGGAGGAATCAGATTATGCTTCGTATCAGAAGGGCTAGTAGCTGAAGGGCTATTGAGGGTACACTTCGTAACTAATTTAGAGCCATACATCCAGAAAAATATACAAAAGCTATAGGATTAGTTGTGGGAAGCTCAAATTGTCTGTGAGATACGTTGTCTCTGTGTGTGTTTGTGTGTGTCAGAGAGAGAGAGAAAAAACTGTACAGCTAACAGAAAGTTTAACCCTTTGTGATTCAGTTTGAATGCACATTTGTTTGTTGGTGATTGAAAGTTTGCGCTTTGTTCCCTGGAGCTTGAGATCCGGGACTGTTTTGAATCTGATTTCTATTATGGAAATTTTAACATGATTTCTTTTTTTTAAGATATTTTTATTAGAAATTTAACATTTTTACAAGTTTACAAAAATAAACAAAACTCCCAAATACAAACATTGATATACAATTAAATCAAATATACAATAGTCAAAATTTAACAAAAGAAAAGAAAAAAAACACTGAAATAAAAAAAAACAAAACTCAACTTTCTACTAATCTAACCTACAACTAACCAGAGTGTATATTTAAGTCTCTTACATGCTCGGAATGTATTAACATCAATTGTAATAAAACCCGTATTCGTGCGGGATTCCTCTCCTAAGGGGCCCCGGAGCAGCCAGGTTTGTAATCTCCATTAAATAAAAGCCCTTGTTAGGATGGCTGAAATATCTGTATTTATGTAATTCAAGAAGGGCTGCCATATTTTATAAAATAATTCAGTCTTTCGGTGCACCATATTTGTAAGGAAGTCAAGGGGAATACATTCCATAATTAATCTGTGCCAATTTGAAAGTCCAGGGGGGCCCTCAGCCACCCAGTTCACCAAAATATTTTTGCTTGCACAGAAAGAGAGAATAGAAAATAGTCTCTTCCCGTGCATATCCAGGGAGGGAAAGTTCGAAAAGCCCAAAAGGAGAGATATAGAGTCCACTCTAATTTCTGTTCCTAAAATTTCTGTCAGGGTACTTGATACTTTAGTCCAATATCTACGGATCTTATGACAAGTCCATAGGCAATGTACAAGAGTGCCCACCTCTATTTTGCATTTGGGACACATTGGAGATGCTCCTGCCTTAAATTTTGCCAATCGAACCGGTGCTATATGGGCCCTATGAAGTATCTTCAGCTGGATAGCCTGGGTTCTGTTACAGGTAGTAATTCTTCTAGCATTTTCCCAAATATCATTCCACATTTCTATAGAGATTTCTAGTCCCAAATCCTGATCCCATGTTTTAAGCAGATTGTCCATATCTCCTGATACTTCATCATGTAGTAAATGATAAATAGTACTGACGGAGGATACCCCCACTGGTCGTAGGACATTACATTCTCTATCTGATTTATAAAGACTATCTAATAACGTAGTCTTCCTCTGTATATAATCTCGAATTTGGAAGTATCGAAAGAGGTCTCCATTAGGTAATCCGAATTTCTGATGCAGCTGTTCAAAAGACATCAGGACCCAATCTTTAAATAGGTCCCCTAAACATGAGATACCCCTGGATCTCCAGAGTTTAAAAGTGGCATCTGTAAACCCCGGTTGGAATCCCCATGCTCCTACTATCGGTGCATAGGGGGATGTTTTATGTAAATTACCCTCATTTTGCCGCATTATATTCCAAGCCTTAGTTGTGTTTAGTATTATGGGGTTTTTACAGTGATCTGTAATGATTTTCCTCTTGTCTGAAAATAAGAGGTTAATAAGTGGGTATTTTACTTGAGAGGCCTCGATGTCCAGCCAGATTGATTGTGGATCAGACAAGACCCAATCAGCTATGTAACTTAATAGGGAACTTAACTGATATTTCCTAAAGTCTGGGAAGTCCAGTCCTCCCCTTGCCTGTGGAAGCTGTAGCTTCTTCAGCTTAATGAGGGGCCGTCTATGATTCCAGATAAAGGAACCCAGCCAGCCATATAATTTACGTAGAGCCATCCTCGGCAGCATCACCGGGAGCATTCTCATAGGATATAGGAGACGGGGCAGAACATTCATTTTAATTAGTGCTATTCTACCTAACCAGGAAATTGAAAGGTCTCCCCATCGCTGGAGGTCCTGCCTTATCCTTTCCAGTAATTGCACAAAATTAGCCTTATACAACTGACCAAATACTGGAGTGATAAAAATACCTAAATATAAGAAGCCCTCCAGGGACCAACGAAAGGGAAAAAGGAATCCGTCCACTAAGTGGGCTGTCATAGCCAGGCCACCCATTGGCATAGCCTCCGATTTTGAAAAATTAATTTTATAGCCTGAGAATGCACTAAATGTATTAATAACTTGGATTAGGCGAGGTACAGACATCAGAGGATTACTGAGGAATAAAAGAACATCACCTGCATAAAGGGTAATTTTATGTTTACCTGTACCAATCCTCGGGGCCGTTATATTAGGATCAGTCCGTATAGCTTCTGCTAGTGGTTCAATTATTAGCGTAAGTAACAATGGCGAGAGAGGACATCCTTGACGGCAGCCCCTACCCACACTGAAGCTATCCGAACCTAATCCATTGGTAACCACAAATGCTTCGGGATCACTATACAATGTTGAGACCCATTTGGTAAACACCTGTCCAACGCCAAACCTTTTCAATGTGTAAAACAAATATGACCATTCAACCCTGTTGAATGCCTTTTCCGCGTCTAATGAAACTACTACTCCTGGTATCTTTCCCTGATGACAGGCTTGAATCATATTCAAAACCCTTCTAATATTATTGGATGATCTACAGCCCTTAATAAATCCCGTCTGATCCTCCTTTATAATATGTGGCAGTACCCTTTCTAGTCTCAGTGCTAACATTTTAGAAAGGATTTTAAAATCTACATTTAGCAAGGATATTGGTCTATATGACGTAGTCTTCTGGATCTTTTCCTTTTTTAAGGATAAGAGAGATATTTGCCTCTTTCAGCGAAGGCGGGAGACAGCCCTGACTATATGCATAGTTATACATGTCCATAAGTGGACCAGCCAATATTTCTGTAAATTCTTTATAGAATTCAGCTTGAAAACCATCTGGGCCCGGTGCCTTAACACTCTGGAGTTGCCTAATTGCATCAAGTATTTCTTGGACTGTTAGAGGAGCATTTAGGACCGATACCTGTTCCGGAGTTAGGCCCGGAAAGGTCAAATTTTTAAAAAATGACTGTATCCTCCTGGTCCTATCTTCGCAATCCTGCGATTTATATAACTCGGAATAAAATTCTCTAAAGATCGCATTAATCTTTTTATGATCATGAGTCAAAGTACCTGTACTTTCCTTGATAGACGTAATAGACTGAGGGGCCTTCTTTTTCTTTGCAAGAAATGCTAAGTATCTACCCGGTTTGTCGCCATATTCATATAACCTTTGTTTTGCAAATAATATTTCCCTCTTAGCCGTTTGAGTAAGCGTAGTGTTTAGAGTTGTCCTAAGAGTCGTAATCCTTTGCAATTTTATAATAGAAGGTCTATCAGCGTATGCTGTTTCAGCTGCTTTTAAGCGAGCTTCGAGCAGACGCTGTTGTTCTCCCTTCAATTTTTTCTGGGTCGCTGAGTAGGAGATGATCAAACCTCGTGCATAAGCTTTGATGGTCTCCCACATCATTGATGGGTTGCTAGCCGTACCTGAATTAATTTCTAAAAAAGTTTTAAATTCTTGGGAGAAGTACTTTACAAATTTACTATCTTTTATCAGGAAGGGGTCCATACGCCAATGCCGAGCGGATGTCCCATTGTTCCTCGCCTTAGTTTCCATATATACAGCAGCGTGGTCAGAAATTGCTATAGTACCTATTTTACAGGATGATATGGAATTTTAAAAAATCGAGGGGGCAAAAAACATATCAATTCTGGTATGACATATATGTGGATTAGAGTAGAAAGAAAAATCTCTGCCCTGTGGATGAAGACATCTCCATACATCTACCAATCCTAATTCTTTATTCAGATCCGCCAATTGTCTAGATCTGGGAGATACTCCTGCAGCATTCTTGGGAATCCTATCTATTTCCGGATCCATAATACAATTAAAGTCTCCCCCTATGATTGTATGACAGGCACCAAAGGCCATCAATTTTGAAAAAGCTTCCTTTATAAATTTAAAGGGGTGTAACGGGGGGGCCGTACAAATTTAAAATCCCATATTCCTCTCCATTTATGAGGGCTTTAATCAAAATATATCGTCCAGATTCATCTTTTATCTGATTTAGGATTTTGACAGGGAAACTCTTCCGAACAAGAATAACAACTCCCCTGCTTTTTGAGCTAAAAGAAGGAAAAAAGGCCTGATCAAATCCACCCTGTTGTAATTTCAAGTGTTCTTTATCCGACAGGTGTGTCTCCTGTAGAAGAGCTATATCAACTCTTTCTTTCTTAAGATGTGATAATATTTTCTTCTTTTTGACTGGCGAATTACTCCCCTTGACATTCCAGGTGCACCACTTAACCGACTGCTCAACCATAATCATCTGGGCAAATCTGAGACCCCTCGGGAGGGGAAACCCTATCTGGAACATCCCGAGCATAGAGCATATAAAATTTACAAAAATGAAGGCTCTCTAATACACTCACAACAGTACATTAAAAACTATTTCTAAATAAAAAAAATATAAAACGTACCTAAGTGGAGATTTTCCCCCTTGTTCCCAGGGGGTGTCACTTCCTCTCCAAAAGTCCGTCTTATCCTCTCCCAACCAATGCCCCACCCTTGACCCAGGTGCTCCTCAATAAAATGAGGAGAATTCAAATATAATACAAAGCTAGAGTTAACAGTGAGCACCCTACCCCCGCACACACCAATACCTGGATATATTTGGGAATGTTAATACCATATATAAATATATAACTATAAAATTACAATCTCAACAAGTGATAATTAAATATAATAATACAAAATAACAAGGGAGAAACAACCCCACTCCTAAAGACAGAGGTAAAATAGAATAAGGTAACCACCTCCCCCCACCAACATTAACCAAACGCCCCAACTTTTATATATATATACATATATATATCCACACACATACACATACATACATACATACCCACATATATACATAAAGTAATAAAAGAAAACAACCCGGGGGGAGGGGGGGGAGAAAATCAAATCCCTCTCCCCGCCCCCCATGATAATATTAAACAATAAGGTAAGAAAAAAAGAGAAAAAAAGGGGGGGATATAGACCAAAGTGGGGGGAAAGGCAAACCAACATCCACTATCTCTTACAGTTTATCTAAGAGAGTCCAAGAATTCCTTAGTCTTCTCTGGTGATCCGAAGTTATATATGGATCCTTCGTGGTTAAAGCGTAGCGTCGCTGGATAGCGTAAGGAGTACTGAATATTTAAGTCCCTTAAATGCTTCTTCGCCTCATCGAATGCCTTCCTCTTTCGGACCAGAGCGGAGAAAAAGTCCTGGAATAGCATGATCTTGGATCCTTTATAGATCATGGCTTGGGGATCTTTTCCAAGATTTCTAGAGGCTTCTAGAAGCATCTGCCTCTCCCTATAGCTCTGCAGCCGGAACAGGACTGGGCGTGGGCGCTGGTTCGAGCCGGGCCCAAGTATTGTGACCCGGTAGGCCCATTCCACCCTTACCTGGCCTGATCCAGCATGCAGATTTAAAAGCCGTGGCAGCCACTGCTCCAGGAATGCTGTAAGCTGGCCTTCCTCTTCCTGTTCGGGAAGGCCCAGCAAACGAATATTTTTTCCGACAACCTCAATTATCGAGGTCATCAATATGATTTTCTAAGGTCCAGACTCGCTGTTCGAGAGTCCGGACCTGATCCACGGCCGATTGAGCTGCAGTCTCGGAGGTCGCGGCCTTTAACTCCGCCCCTCCAACTCGGCGCTTGGGTTCCTGGATGTCTTGGCCGTGCTTCTGCAGCGCGGCCGAGAGTGATTCCCATCGATTTCGGGACTCCTCGATAAGTGCGTTGATCTTCGTGTCCAGCTTGGTGATCATCTCCACAAGGCTTGTTACCGTCGGTAAGTCCCCCGGGGCGGCTGTGGACGCCTCTGCTGCAGCTGAAGAGGGAGAGGGTGGGGGAGGGAGTCCTGCTTGTTAAGAGCTGCGGGCTCCCTTCCCATTGGTCATTTTTCACTAAATATTAGACTATTTAAATGTAATACTAAGCAACTATTTAAATTTAACAGCTATTATGAATGATTTGGTGAGTGTGGTGGGGGTGTGTGACCCACTTTACCCAAGTCTTGGGAAGAGCACTATAGACTCAGACTTGCTGGGTCGCCGCCATCTTGGATCCCCAACATGATTTCTTTTAAGGTTTAGGATTTTACAGATTATGAAATGTTGAATAAAATCTTGATGCAAGAGATTATGGCTGTCCTACATCAGGGGAGTCACTGGGGAGTGCAAGCTATGTGTGACATAGTGTTAAGGAAGTACGGATGTAAAGAGATGCACACCTTAGCCAAGCAGGTATGCGCAGGATGCCCCGACTTGCCAAAAGATTAATAAGAAAGTAATGAGAGGGGGGCCAAGAGGTGGAAGAAACCCTGGGGTAGGACCTTTTCAAAGAATACAGGTAGATTACACAGAATTACCCCCAGTAGGGAAACAAAAGTACTTAATTGTCCTAATGGATCACCTAACTGGGTGGGTGGAGGCATTTCCAATGTCCTCAGCTACCTCGAAGGGAGTAGTGAAAAATCTTTTAGAACATGTAATTCCTCGATATGGAGTGGTGGAAAGTATAGATTCAGACCAAGGTAGCCATTTTACCTCTAAGATCCTACAAGAAGTAATGGCGGGATTAGAAATCTCTTGAGAATTCCACACTCCTTGACACCCGCCTTCCTCTGGACGGGTGGAACGAATGAATCAAACGTTAAAGAAGCAACTGTCTAAGCTAGTTCTAGAGACTCGATTAACATGGACAAAATGTTTACCTATCGCGTTGCTACGCATCAGGACTGCGCCTAGACGTGATATAGGCCTCTCTCCTTATAAGATGATATTTGGATTACCTTTCTGGATGGAAGAGGGGAATTACCAACTGTAGAGTTCAATGATAAGTTTTTAAAGAACTATATTGTGGCGCTCAGCTCTTCTTTGTCTGTCCTTAGGAAGAAGGGTCTGTGGACCCAGACACCTCCACTTGAGTTTGACAACCGGGTGATTGGGTCTTTATGAAGACCTGGAAAGATACCAAACTGCACCCGAGCTGGGAGGGACCATTCCTAACCCTCCTGACTACTGAGACAGCTATCCGAACTGCTGAGAAAGGGTGGAGTCATCACACTCACGTTAAAGGTCTTGTGAATGCCCCAGTGGCGGACTGGCAAGCACATCCTACAGACAACCCTCTGAAAATTAAGCTAAGAAAGAAGGAATGAACTGAGACAAAAGACTCTTTTAATGTTTGATGATATCTATTGTTATTAATTGTAAGAGTGTGTGGACTCACCTCTCCCTGGCGCCTAAAAGATCAAGATAGATAGACAGGACGGTAGACAGGGGTCAGAGATGGGCGGGTACTGGTATAGTATTGTAACGTTAGTAGTATTAATTGTTCAAGGAGGCGGGAAAAATCACTTCACTACACTATGCCAAAATTATGCTGAACAAGAGGGACTTGCCGACTGTTGGGTCTGTGCAGAGGTCCCACACCATGGCGAATCTGGGATCCCCACCTTGGTAATACCGCTCACCAAAAGAAAGTATACGATGTATACCAATTTGACTCGGGCTCAAATGATACAAAGTGGAGATCTGACAGGGGTAAATATAACTTTGAGGGACGGTTCCCTAGACCAGCCCTGAAAACTCTGGGTGCTATTGATGGCCTTAGAGTTTCCCCACCGAAAGGAGCAGTAAATATCACCTGTTTCTGTAATTAGAATGATACCGCATCCTTCCAATTAGGAAAATCATCTTGTGTCTACACCAGCCAAGCCACCGCCATGACCATTCCCAAATATTAAATGGAACATATTGGGTATGCGGCCTGAATGCCTATCCATTTATTCCCGGGAAAAATACATTCGCGTGACCGAATATATAGGAATGCATGCATGTTATGATGTTGATGAAACACTGCCTCAAATCCAGAAAGGCTGGAGTGGCTGCTGTTACCTCACTTATATAGTTCCTCACCTCCGATTAAGAAAATCATGAGCACAACCTGAGAAAGGAGGGGGGAATAAGACGTAAGACCCGAGAGATCTCTGAAGGAGACCGTCTGTTGTGGACACTATTCCCAAACTACAGCGCTGCAAGGGCAGGGGTAGAAATACAGGACTGGCAGCTGCCCTTGAGAAGCTAATTAATGGTACCGCCGACGCAATGGGAGAAACTCAGTCCCAAATATCGGCCATAACCACTGAAATGATTGCCACAAGACTAACAGCTTTACAGAATTGAATGGCTTTAGACTATCTCTTGGCCAAAAAAGGTTGAACCTGTGCTCTGATTGGTAAGGAATGCTGCATTTTCATCCCAGACACCTCTTCCATAGTGGAAGATAAGGAAGAAAAAGATAAAAATTGGGGATGAACTTCGAAAAGATGAGGGATGGGGATGGGCCGACTGGGGATTGACTGGTTGGGGAAAATGGTTAGTTAATTTAGGTATTTATGTATTACTAATAATAGTAGGTCTATTGATAGGGTTTAATGTGTTAAAGTGAATAATGACTAAGCTGGTAATGCCTGGGAGGACAACAATCAATAATGGTCATGACAATAGCACAAGCGCAAGAAAGAGAGTAGCAGATTACACCTAGAGTTTGAAAAAAGACAGACTTAGAAGGCAGAAATGGCTAGATTGTGAACCTTGGCACCATAGGGTGAAAAGAGAGCAGAAAATAAAATTGCAAAAACAACAAATGGTTAAAGAAAAGAAATAGGGGAACTGTAAGGAATGGGGAAGTGTGTTGTTTTTACAGAAATAGAAAAGCAAGAGAGTGTATGTGCAGAAAAGAGGGACAAGGAAAATAGCAGCTAAGCAAGCATTAGGGAAGTGTGTCTTTATCTTTAATGAATAATTTGTGGATAATTAAATACTAACTTTAGTGCAGAATTATTAGGGTAAATAATTAAATAATAGTCTCAGCAAAATAGCATAAACCAAGCATGAAAAGATACATTGTTCAAGAATGGAATATACTTATGAACAATGGAAGATGTTACAAGCAAAGTAAAAGAACATCAAGATACAAGTTTAGCCTTACGTCAGCACTTACAGAGGGAAAGATTGCCAACTTGGAGAGAAGGGGGCAATAAGGATGGAGCACAGATGGGCAGTGGCAGAATACTAAGAAAGATTGGGTAATGTAAGAGTTGGGAGAGGTGACCTCACACAGCTCAAAAGTATAACTGTGTACTAGTTTGAATGTTCATTGCTCAATTGCTTCTGCATTTGATGCCCTTTCTTGCAAGATCGTAGAACAATTGCCTTGTTTCCAGTTTTGGTGGTCTCGTCTAAATTTTTTTCAACTTGTTTCTGTCATCAAGCAACAACTTAGGATCAACTAAGGCAGCAATGTGGCTCAGTGGTTAGCACTGTTTGATTCTAGCCTTGGATGACTGTCCATGTGGAGTTTGCACATTCTCCCCACATCTGCGTGGGTTTCTACCCGATGCTCCAGTTTGTCCCACATCCAAAATATGTGCATGTCAGGTGAATTGGCCATGCTAAGTTGCCAATAGTGTTAGGTGCATTTGTCATAGGTAAATGTAGGGAAATGAGTCTGGGTGGGTTACCTTTCAGAGGGTCAGTGTGGACTTGTTAGGCTGAAGAGCTTGATCCCAAGCTATAGGGGATCTAATCTAATCCAATCTAAGGCAGTGACCACTTAAGTACTGCAATTTAGGGAGTCAAACGAAATTCTGAAGAGCTTACAAAAAGCTACAGGATGAACTCAAAATTTCCAATAACTAATTGGAACACCTGAGCTTACCTTGTTCTCTCAACACATAGAGCTTGTTTTTTTGAACCTCAATATTTCTAAAACAATAAGCATTAAGATTAAAATTGCTTGAGGCAATGCAGGTCTGTACAGACTGAACACTTCAGGTATATTAGATGATGACTTTCAAAATCCAGATAAAAATATGGTCATATGCAAATATTAATTATGAAGCTAAACTTCCAAATATATTGTAATTTTATGTATTTTAACCAATAACTAACTGAAACCACTGATCTCGTCATAAGTAGCCATGGAGACAAATGATGTGGTTGTGACTTCATAGCAGCAAAGCTAGTTGAAAGAATAATCAAGCTCATGATAGCATCGGCCCCTATGGAAGCATTCCAAAGCCCTCATGAACTAACCCAAAGGTTACACTGTGGAAGAATTACCGACAGTTGGGTGCAAATATGAAGGCATATTACTGGGTACAAAGAATCGAGGGGCTATCCATGACTTATTCACTACTGATGTGATAGCCAATGTGGAAAAGCCTAGTAAGTAATGTGAATAATGCAGCCTCACTTGTGCATTCAGACATAGCCCAATTTTTAGCAATGCATGCAAGGCATTTGGCAACTGAGGACACTGGAAGCGATAATACAGAAAACAAAGGTTTTTACAAACATTTTGACATCAAAAGAAATCACAAATAGAGGCCAAAATGATAGAATATGAAAGAATCATATAGTACAGAAGAGGCCATTTGGCCCATTAAGTCTGTACCACCAATAACTACCTACACTTGTCCCATTTTCCCACACTAGGCCCATAGTGCTCATCTAAGCACTTTTTTTAAGATTCTGAGATTTCTTGTCTCAACTACACCCCTCCACCTTCCCCCCCCCTCCCACCTAGGTAGTGCATTCCCAGACCTCCACCACCCTCTGGGCGATAAAGGTTTTCCTCACGGTGGCTCAGTGATTAGCACTGCAGCCTCACAGTGCCAGGGACCTGGGTTCAATTCCAGCATTGGGTGACTGTCTGTGTGGAGTTTGCATGTTCTCCCATGTCTGCGAGGGTTTCCTCTGGGTGCTCCGGTTTCCTCCCACAGTCCAAAGATGTGCAGATTAGGTGAATTGGCCATGCTAAATTGCCAATTGGTGCATTAGTCAGAGGGAAATGGGTCTGGGTGGGTTACTCTTCGGAGGGTCAGTATGGACTTATTGGGCCGAAGGGCCTGTTTCCACACTGTAGGGAATCTAATCCAATCTAATTTAATTCCCTACAAACCTTCTGCCTTTCACTTTTAAAATTATGTCCCCTTGTTATTGACCTTTCAACTCAAGGGAACAGCTGCTTTCTATTCACCCTTTCCACGCCCCTCATCAACTTGTATATCTCTATCAGGTCCCCCTCAATGTTCTCTGATCCAAAGAAAACTAGCCCAGCTCATATTCTCTCTTCTTGGTGAAATACTCCATTTCAGGCAACATCTTGGTGATTCTCCTTTATACCCTCTCCAGTGCAATCATATCCTTTCTGTTGTGTGATGACCAGAACTGCACACAGTTCTGCAGCTGTGGCCTAACAAAACCAAAGTTCCGAAAAGACCCCTCTGCTCTTATAAGTGATGCCTTACTGATAAAGGCAAATGTCTTCATAACTACCCTACTGACCTGTCCTGACACCCTCACAGATCTGTGGACAAGCACCCCAAGATCCATCTGTTCCTTTGAGCTTCCTAGCGTCCTGCCATTCATTGAGTACTACTGTGTCTTGTTCCTCTTCCAAAGGGAATCGCCTCACATTTATTAGGGCTAAATCCCATCTTCCAGTAACCACCTTCCTTCTCACCATCAACCACCCAGCCAACCTTTGTCATCCACAAACTTACTTATCATTCCTCCCATATTCTCATCTATATAATTTATGAATGCCATAAACAATAAAGGATCCAGGACTGATCCCTATAGTACACCACAGCAAACCAGGCTCCAGTCATACAAACAGCCTTCTGGCACAACGCTATATAATCCTATGACAAAGCCAATTTTGGATGCATCTTGCCAAGTTGTCCTAGATCTCTTACTTTCTTTATCACTTTCCCGTATGAGACCATGTCTAAGCTTTTACTGAAATCTAAAAAATCTACACCAATAGTCCTACCCTCATCCAAACATTCAGTCACCTCCTCATAAAATTTCACCAGTTATGTTACGCATGGCCTCCCTCTGACAAACCAATGCTGATTATCCCGATCAAATTTTATCTCTCTAAATGGAGATTAATTCTTTCCTTCACTATTTTCCCCAATTGTTTCCCTATCACTAATGTTAGACTATAGTCCCCTGGTCTATCTCCACCACCCTTCTTGTAAAATGGAATCACATTAGCTGTCCTCCAGGACACACACACACCTCTCCTACATAACGGACAATTCAAAGATTTGGGTCAGAGTTCCTATAATTTCCTTCCACATTTCCCTCAACAGCCTCAGACATAATTCATCCAGACCTGGGGATTGGTCGACATTTAAATCGGATTAAATCTTACCACACAATCCCTTGTGGGACATCTACATGTTGACATGAAAATTTTTCCAATATACATTTTAAGAAATCTGCCCCTCCAAACCGTTTATATTGTGATTACCCAATTAATATTTGGTAGTTGAAATCGCCTTATATAGTTGCCCTATTATTCGTTTTACATGCCATAGTGAATTAATAGAATCACAGAGTCCCTACAGTGTGGAAACAGGTCCTTCAGCCCAACAAGTCCACACTGACCCTCTGAAAGACTATTGCACCAGGTACCCATTCCACTATTACTTGACATTTACCCTGACTAATGCACCTAACCTACACATTCCTGAACACCATGGGCAATTTAGTATGGCCATTTCACCTAACCTGCACATCTTTGGATTATGGGAGGAAACCAGAGCACTTGGAGGAGAACATGCAAACCCCAAACAGACAGTCACCTGAGGCTGGAATCTCACCTAATCCCTGGCTCTATGAGGCAGCAATGCTAACCACTGAACCACCGTACCACCCCATTGACTATATATATCTACTCCTCAAATGCCCGCTGAATGTTTGGAGCCTATAATACATTCGTAACAGTATAGCTGCATCTTTTTTAACCCTACATTCTACCCCCAAAGCCTAAGTTCTACCCACCAACAACCAGTCCTGGACCTGCCACATAGATGTGATGGGCAGTAAAATCGATGTTTCGGGCAAAAGTCCTTCATCAGGAATACAGGCAGAGAGCCTGAAGGGTGGGGAGATAAGTGAGAGGAGGGTGGGGTCGGGGAAAAAGTAGCATAGAGTACAATAGGTGAGTGGGGGAGGGGATGAAGGTGATAGGTCGGAGGGGGAGGGTGGAGTGGATAGGTGGAAAAGAAGATAGGCAGGTAAGACAAGTCATGGGGACAGTGCTGAGCTGGAAGTTGGGAACTGCGGTGAGGTGGGTGAAGGGAAAATGAGGAAACTGTTGAAGTCCACATTGATGCCCTAGGGTTGAAGTGTTCCGAGGCGGAAGATAAGGCGTTCTTCCTCCAGGCGTCTGGTGGTGAGAGAGCAGCGGTGAAGGAGGCCCAGACCTTCATGTCCTTGGCAGAGTGGGAGGGGGAGTTGAAATGTTGGGCCACAGGACGGTGTGGTTGATTGGTGCTGGTGTCCCAGAGATGTCCCCTAAAGTGCTCTGCTAGGAGGCATCCAGTCTCCCCAATGTAGAGACCGCATCGGGAGCAACGGATACAATAAATGATATTGGTGGATGTGCAGATAAAACTTTGATGTATGTGGAAGGCTCCTTTAGGGCCTTGGATGGAGGTGAGGGAGGAGGTGTGGGCGCAGGTTTTGCAATTCCTGCGGTGGCAGGGGAAGGTGCCAAGATGGGAGGGTGGGTTGAAGGGGGGCGTGGACCTGACCAGGTAGTCACGGAGGGAACAATCTTTGCGGAAGGCGGAAAGGGGTGGGGAAGGAAATATATCCCTGGTGGTGGGGTCTGTTTGGAGGTGGTGGAAATGTCGGCAGATGATTTGGTTTATGCGAAGGTTGGTAGGGTGGAAGGGGAGTACCAGGGACGTTCTGTCCTTGTTACGGTTGGAGGGGTGGGGTCTGAGGGCGAAGGTGCGGGATGTGGACGAGATGCATTGGAGGGCATCTTTAACCATGTGGGAGGGGAAATTGCAGTCTCTGAAGAAGGAGACCATCTGGTGTGTTCTGTGGTGGAACTGGTCCTCCTGGGAGCAGATACGGTGCCCGATGCGGTCTCCTCTATGTTGGGGGGACTGGACGCCTCCTAGCAGAGCGCTAGGGAACATCTCCGGGAAACCCGCACCAATCAACCACACCACCCTGTGGCTCAACATTTCAACTCTCCCTCCCACTCTGCCGAGGATGTGGAGGTCCTGGGCCTCTTTCAACGCCGCTCCCTTACCACCAGACGCCCATAGGAAGAACGCCTCATCTTCCGCCTCGGAACACTTCAACCCTAGGGCATCAATGTGGACTTCAACAGTTTCCTCATTTCCTCTTCCCCCACCTCACTGCAGTTCCCAACTTCCAGCCCAGCACTGTCCCCATGACTTGTCCTATCTGCCTATCTTCTTTTCCACCTATCCACTCCACCCTTCCCCCCGACCTATCACCTTCCCCACTCACCTATTGTACTATATGCCACTTTCTCCCCATCCCCACCCTCCTCTCACTTATCTCTCCACCCTTCAGGCTCTCTGCCTGTATTCCTGATGAAGGGCTTTTGCCCGAAACGTCGATTTTACTGCTCCTCGGATGCTGGCTGAACTGCTGTGCTCTTCCAGCACCACTAATCTAGAATCTGGTTTCCAGCATCTGCAGTCATTGTTTTTAACCACATAGATGCGATGGTCAAAGAGGCACAATAAAGTCTCTTCTTCCTCAGGATGCTTAGAAAATTCAGCACGTTGATAAGGACCCTCACTAGCCTTTATAGATGCACCACAGAAAGCATTTTATCTGGGTGCATGGCAGCTTGGTATGGCAACTGCTCTGCACAGACTGTAGGAGATGATAGAGTTTTGTACACAGCCCAGACCATCATAAAAGCCAACCTGCTATCCATGGACTCAATCTACACTTCTCATTGCCACAGAAAGGCTGCAAACATCAAAGATCCCTCCCAGCCCGGTAATACTCTATTCCAACCTTTTCTGTCTAGCAAAAGATATAAAAGCTTAAACACACATACCAACAGGTTCAAAAGCAGCTTCTTCCCTGCTGTTATTAGACTGCTTATGGACCTGTCTAATTTTAGTTTGGCTGATCTTGATTTTGTGGGCCTCCTGTGCAACCGTAACTTTGTATGCCTTGCTCTGTCCAAACACCCTAACGCTGTTTATGCTATGATCTGCCTGTACTGCTTGCACTGCCCGTAGGTACATGTGACAACAGTATATCAAATCAAATTTCATAGTCCTTCTAAGATATCATCCCTCCTTACTGCAGTAACTGACTCCCTATCTAATAATGCAGTATATAATTTCTACTGAGACTCCCTCCCCTACCCTATCTGAAAATCCTATAACCCAAATGTTAAAGTGCCAGTGTTGACCTGCTTCAACCACATCTCTGTGATGGGACATCACTCTCATGTGTCAATCTACAAGCTTAACTCATCTACCTTTTCTCTAAAACTCCTGGCCTTAAAGTAGAGGCCATTTAGCCAGGCCTGACTCCCTTGAAAGACCATGTAGATGAATTCATTCTTGCTTGACTACTTTTCCAATTAATTCTGTGCTACTGTTAAACTAACACACTGTGACCCTTATCTTTGCTCAACTAATTTAAACTCATCCCAACTGCACCTCCAAACTCTTCCACAGGGAAATTAGTTCCATTCTGGTTCAGGTGCAGATTTTCATACTTGCCGAGTTTCCCTAGAAACAATCTGAATGATCCAGGAAACTAAAACCTTCCCTGCTCTGCTCTTTTTCTCTGCTCATTAGCATGTAGCACAGGAAGTAATCCTGAGATTACAACCTTCAAGGTCCTGCTTCTTAATCGACTGCCTAGTTCACTGGACTCCAGATGCAACATCTCATCCTTCATTCCACTTATGTCATTGATACCAAAGACATAAGTGTATCACAATCTCTACCTTATCTTGGAGAAAGGCCAATTTTAATGGTATTAAGCAAGAACTTTCAAAAGCTGATTGGGGCAGATGTTCACAGGTAAAGGTATGGCTGGAAAATGGGAAGCCTTCAGAAATGAGATAATGAGAATCCAGAGAAAGTATATTCCTGTCGGAATGAAAGGAAAGCCTGGTAGGCACAGGGAATGCTGGATGACTAAAGAAATTGAGGGTTGGTTAAGAAAAAGAAGGAAGCAAGTGTAAGGTATAGACAGGATAGATCGAGTGAATCCTTAGAAGAGTATAAAGGCAGTAGGAGTATACTTAAGAGGGAAATCAGGAGGGCAAAAAGGGGACATGAGATAACTTTGGCAAAGAGAATTAAGGAGAATCCAAAGGGTTTCTACAAATACATTAAGGACAAAAGGGTAACTAGGGAGAGAAGAGGGCCCCTCAAAGATCAGCCAGGCAGCCTTTGCGTGGAGCCCCAGAAAATGGAGGAGATACTAAATGAGTATTTTGCATCTGTAT
Organism: Hemiscyllium ocellatum; assembly: GCF_020745735.1. Taxonomy (NCBI): domain Eukaryota; kingdom Metazoa; phylum Chordata; class Chondrichthyes; order Orectolobiformes; family Hemiscylliidae; genus Hemiscyllium; species Hemiscyllium ocellatum. The sequence continues at coordinate 90,068,209 of NC_083403.1, read as the reverse complement.
TTATTGTGGAAAAGGATATGGAAGATATAGACTGTAAGGAAATAGATGGTGAATTCTTGCAAAATGTCCAGATTACAGAGGAGGAAGTTGTGGATGTATTGAAATGGGTAAACGTAGATAAATCGCCAGGACCTGATCAGGTGTACCTGAGAACTCTGTGGGAAGCTGGGCTTCTTGCTGAGATATTTTATCATCAATAGTCACAGGTGAGGTGCCAGAAGACTGGAGGTTGGCAAACGTAGTGCCACTGTTTAAGAAGGGTGGTAAGGACAAGCCAGGGAACTATAGACCAGTGAGCATGACCTTGGTGGTGAGCAAGTTGTTGGAGGAATCCTGAGGGACAGAGTATACATGTATTTGGAAAGGTAAGGACTGATTAGGGATAGTCAACATGGCTTTGTGCGTGGGAAATCGCGTCTCAGAAACTTAGTTGAGTTTTTTGAAGAAGGAGCAAATAGGATTGATGAGGGCAAAGCAGTAGATGTGATCTATATGGACTTCAATAAGGCATTCGACAAGGTTCCCCACGGAAGACTGATTAGCAAGGTTAGATCTCATGGAATACACGGAAAACTAGCCATTTGGATACAGAACTGGCTCAAAGGTAGAAGACAGAGGGTGGTGGTGGTGGTGAAGAGTTGCTTTTCAGACTGGAGGACTGTGACCAGTGGAGTGCCAGAAGGATTGGTACTGGGTCCTGTACTTTTTGTTATTTACATAAATGATTTGGATGCATGCATAAGAGGTACAGTTAGTAAGTTTGCAGTTGACACCAAAATTGGAGGCGTAGTGGACAGCGAAGAGGATTACCTCAGATTACAACAGGATCTTGACCAGATGGGCCAATGGGCTGAGAAGTGGCAGATGGAGTTTAATTCAGATAAATGTGATGTGCTGCATTTTGGGAAAGCAAATCTTAGCAGGACTTATACACTTAATGGTAAGATCCTAGGGAGTGTTGCTAAACAAAGAGACCTTGAAGTGCAGGTTCATAGCTCCTTGAAAGTTGGGTTGCAGGTAGATAGGACAGTGAAGTAGGCGTTTGGTATGCTTTCCTTTATTGGTCAGAATATTGAGTACAGGAGTTGGGTGGTCATGTTGCAGCTGTACAGGACATTGTTTAGGCCACTGTTGGAATATTGCATGCAATTCTGGTCTCCTTCCTATCAGAAAGATGTTGTGAAACTTGAATGTGTTCAGAAAAGATTTACAAGGATATTGCCAGGGTTGGAGGATCTGACCTTCAAGGAGAGGCTGAACAGGCTGGGGCTGTTTTCCCTAGAGCATCGGAGGCTGAGGGGTGACCTTATAGAGATTTACAAAATTATGAGGGGCATGGATAAGATAAATCGACAAAGTCTTCTCCCTGGGGTCAGGGAGTCCAGAACTAGAGGGCATAGGTTTAGGGTGAAAGGGGAAAGAAATAAAAGAGAGCCAAGGTGGAACTTTTTCACACAGAGGGTGGTATGGGTATGAAATGAGCTGACAGAGGAAGTGGTGGAGGCTGGCACGATTGCAGCATTTAAGAGGCATTTGGATGGTATATGAATAGGAAGGGTTTGGAGGGATATGGGCCAGGTGCTGGCAGGTGGGACTAGATTGGGTTGGGACATCTGGTCACATGGATGAGTTGGACCAAAGGGTGTGTTTCCATGCTGAACATGTGACTCTATCACTGCCCCCCTTCAGGATGCCCTGCAGCTGCTCAGTGACAACCCTGACCTTGGCGCCAGAGAGGCAATACACCATTTTGGAGTCACATCTGCAGACACAGAACCACCTGTCTGTTACCCTAATGAATCCCCTAAAACTCTTGCTCCCGATTTCTTCTCCCTCCCCTTCTGTAAAGTCAGGCTACTTGTTATATCAGATGTCTGGCTCTGACTGTATTTCCTGAAGGTACCAGCACCATCCTTGGCTTTTAGAATGGAAAACTGATGTCAGCCAGACCTCACGGGACTCCTGCACTACCCATCTATTTCTCTTTGACTGCCTGGTGGTCATCCATTCCCTTCTTTTATTCAGTACCTTCATTAGTGACCACCTCTCTCAACATTACTATCCTCAAACCTCTCAACCTCACATTTATGCCAGTGTCTATAGTCACCTCTCAAGTTTCAAAATATTTATAGAATCCCTAGTGTGAAAACAGGCCATTTGGCCCAACAAATCCACACCGATCTCTCAAGAGTATCGCGTGCAAACCCATTCCCCTACCCTAATACACTACATTTCCCCTGACTAATGGACCTAATCTAAATATCCCTTAACGCTATTGGCAATTTAGCATGGCCAATTCACCTAACCTGCACATTATTGGACTGTGGGAGGAAACCCAAGCAGACACGGGGAAAATGTGTAAACACCCACAGTCAGTTGCGCAAGGCTGGAATCAAACTCAGATCCCTGGGGTTGTGAGGCAAAAGTACTGACCAACATGCCACCTATCTGGAACTCACATTTGAGCAGTGGAGAGGACTTCCTGCACAAGTGGTCATCTAGCACACTGTTTTGATCCATTGTTCCCCATGTGTCACAGGGCACACATTCCAGTCAGCTGCCCTCGTTTGCCATAATTTAAACTTCCTTAGTCATCCTTAGACTTCCTTACTCTACCTAAAATAGCATTCTAATTAGACACAGCGTTCTAATTAGCCAAAGCACAAGACTGATATCATCCAATTAAAATACAGGAAATGTCCAGCCAAGTGATCAGATGAGGAGGATAATATAAAATGAGGAGACATCAAACACAATGACCAAAGTATGTATTTGCATAGTGATACTAACAGCAGCCTTTGCCATAATCCAGATTATGTGTCCACAAATGCAGGATCAGCATAACCTATACGTAAAACTGGATCCCAGTACACATGCAAACATCCTTTCACACTGAAATGGGATATTCCTACAGATAGTGATAATGACTAACCGCTGTCAAATTCCTTGGCTTGGGGTTCTATCTCTGGTTACAAAAGATATTTTACATTGTGAACACCACAGGTGCAGTCATCATAAACATTTTGTACACAGGGTCCTGGCTTTGATGACAATCACAGTACCATCAAGGCAATGATGGGGACCTTAGTAGCACAGTTGGAAATCTTATGCTTAGACAAGGGAAAGAAAACCTAACTCTATAATGTTGATCATCAACCAGAGGGCTACACAACAGTTTTAAGAGAAGATGTATCGCCATTCCAAACTTAAAAGCATCATTGTACTGCAGAAGGAATGTGCTATAGACAACCCTCCCCAGTCATTAGTGAATATATAATCCCAAAGAACACGACACAGTAATTATAAAAAAACTAAGGCAGATTTTTGATCAGGCATTTGGGTAACAAATTAACCAAACTGAGCATCAGACAAAACAGTTGAGTAAAATTCCCATCTTGTGGCACTTGGAATCTAGCACAAATTGTAGGCATATGTTCAAAACCAATATCAACTACTATCACAGTGCAATAAAACAGATACTAAATCAGAAACAAAAACATAAATTGCTGGAAAAGCTCAGTAGGTCTGGCAGTATCTGTGGAGAAAAATCAGAGTTAATGTTTTGAGTCCAGTGACCCTTCCTCAGAACTCAAGGTAACTAGGAAAGTATTAGTTTTTAATGCAGAAGATGCAAGTAGGGTGATGGGGTAAGGAGTAAATAATAGCTGGAGATGAATGATTTGGAGGAAAATATGACTTGTCTAATTAGTAAGTTTGTGATGATACAAAGATTGATGGAGTTGCGGATAATAAGGAGAATACAGCAGGATATAGATCAGTTGGAGGCATGGGCAGAAAACTAACAGATGGAGTTCAGTCTGGACATGTGTGAGATGATGGATTTTGGAAGGTCAAGTACAGGTAGAAATTATCCAGTCAATGGCATAACCCTTAGGAATATTGATACGCAGGTGTGCATGTCTACAGGTTACTGAAGGCAGCAACACAGGTAAATAAGGTAGAAAAAAACCTGCCTGCCTTCATTGGAAGAGGCATTGAGTATAAAGATAGAAATCTGATTGAAGATTTGTAGCTCGGGTATCCGTTGTTGTGGTTCTGCTCGCCGAGCTGGAAGTTTTTGCTGCAAACGTTTCGTTCCCTGGCTAGGGAACATCATCAGTGCGGTGGGAGCCTCGTGTGAAGCGCTGCTTTGATGTTTCTTCCGGTATTTATATTGGTTTGTTCTTGCCGCTTCCGGGTGTCAGTTTCAGCTGCAGTGATTTGTATCTGGGGTCCAGGTCGATGTGTCTGTTGATGGATGTTCTTGCCGTTTCCGGGTGTCAGTCTCAGCTGTAGTGGTTTGTATATGGTGTCCAGGTCAATGTGTCTATTGATGGAGTTTGGGGATGAATGCCATGCTTCTAGGAATTCTCTGGCTGTTCTCTGTCTGGCTTGTCCTATGATAGTGGTGTTTTCCCAGTCAAATTCATGTTGCTGGTTGTCTGAGTGTATGGCTACTAGAGATAGCTGGTCGTGTCGTTTTGTGGCTAGCTGATGTTCGTGGATGCGGATTGTTAGCTGTCTTCCTGTTTGTCCTATATAGTGTTTTGTGCAGTCCTTGCATGGTATTTTGTAAACTACGTTAGTTTGGCTCATGCTGGGTATTGGGTCCTTTGTTCTAGTGAGTTGTTGTCTGAGCGTGGATGTTGGCTTGTGTGCTGTTATGAGTCCTAAGGGTCGCAGTAGTCTGGCTGTCAGTTCTGAGACACTCCTGACGTATGGTAGAGTGGCTAGTCCTTTTGGTTGTGGCATGTCCTCGTTCCGTGGTCTATCTCTTAGGCATCTGGTGATAAAGTTGCGTGGGTATCCGTTTTTGGCGAATACCTTGTATAGATGTTCCTCTTCCTCTTTTCGTAGTTCTGGTGTACTGCAGTGTGTTGTGGCCCTTTTGAATAGTGTCCTGATGCAGCTTCGTTTGTGTGTGTTGGGGTGGTTACTTTCATAGTTTAAGACTTGGTCTGTGTGTGTTGGTTTCCTGTGTATCCTTGTGGTGAATTCTCCGTTGGGTGTTCTCTCTACTAACACGTCTAGGAATGGGAGTTGGCTATCCTTTTCTTCTTCTCGTGTAAATCGGATTCCTGTGAGTGTGGCATTGATGATTCGGTGTGTTTTTTCTATATCTGTGTTTTTGATGATTACAAAGGTGTCATCAACATATCTGATCCAGAGTTTGGGTTGGATTTGTGGTATGGCTGTATGTTCTAATCTTTGCATAACTGCCTCTGCTATGAGTCCCGAGATTGGTGATCCCATGGGTGTTCCGTTGATTTGTTCGTATATCTGATTGTTGAATGTAAAGTGTGTGGTGAGGCACAGGTCCAGTAGTTTAAGTATGCCGTCTTTGTTGATAGGTTCGGCCTCCTGTGTTCTGTTATGTATGTCCAGTAGGTTGGCTATTGTTTCTCTGGCTAGGGTTTTGTCAATTGAAGTGAACAGTGCCGTCACGTCGAATGATACCATGGTTTCCTCTTTGTCTATGTGTGTCTTCCTGATGACGTCCAAGAATTCCTGTGTTGATTGTATGGAGTGTTTGGATCCGCTGACTAGGTGATAAGGATAGAAAATCATGCTACAGCTTTATAGAACTTTAGTTAGGCATTTGGAAAATTGCATACAGTTCTGATCATCATACGACCAGAAGTGTGTGGATGCTTTGGAGAGGGTACAGAAATAGGTTACCCGGATGTTTCTTGGTATAGGAGCTTTTAGCTATGAAGAAAGGTTGAATAGATTGGGTTTGTTTTCATTGGAATACGAGTGGTTGAAGGGCAATTTGTTGGAAGTTTATAAGGTTTGAATGGCGTGGAAACAAGAGGCTTTTTCCCAGGTGGAGGGGTTCCCATACTAGAGGACACAAGTTAAAAGTGTGGTGGTGGTGGTGGTGGTGGGGTGGGGGGGGGGGGTGAAGATAGTGTGAAAAACTTGCCTCGCCTAAGTTTGGTGAATGCCAGGAACACGCTGCCAGAGGTGGCAGGTGCAGACATAATGGCAGCATTGAAGTACCTGGATGAATACATGAATAGGAAGGGAATACTAGGATATGGATCTTGTAAGTGAAGACAGTTTTAGTATGGAAGGGCAAATGTGTCAGCACAGGCATGGAGCACCGAAGGGTCTGTTCCTATGCTGTATTATTCTTTTTTAGCTCAAACAGAAAGAGGACAGTTGGACAGACAAAGGAATGCATAATGGTCGGGTTAGGAGGGTTAACAGCTATTAATGGGGCCTCCCACAGCTGCAATAGAGTTCTCCTTGCCTTCACCTACCATCCACCAGTATCCACGACTATGGAATGTTAGTTGTGGGAGAAAGAGAAGAAGGAATGCCAACTGATGTGTGGGAGATGAATCAGACTTGGCATTGGGACCTGTCAACTACGGTGCTGGGGGTTCTTGGTTAAAAAGTATGTGACATTTCAGAAGCCTCCATCATTAGTGCTAATTCTGCCACCTCCAGCGGGATGCCACTACCAGACACTTCTTCATTTCCCCTCCCTCATCAGCCGGGACATCCTTCTTTCACTTACAACAAACCTCCCATACCCCTTGGCACCTTCCCCTGCAACCACAGGTGTAACAATTGTCCATTTGCATCCTTCCTGCTCAGTATCCAAGGGCCCAAACACACCTCCCAGGTGAAGCAATGCTTCACTCAATCTAGTCTACTGCATTCACTGCTCACAATGTGGTTTCCTGTACATTGGGGAAACGAACATAGGCTGGGTGACCACTTCACAGAACACTTATGTTCTGTCCGCAGAAAAAGAACCTGAGATTCTAGTTGCCTGCCACTTTAACACACCATTTTGTTCCCTGGTCACCATCCAGTAAAGCTCTGCACAAGCTGGAAAAACAGCATCTCATTTTCCATTTAGGAACTCTATAGCCTTCTGGGTTCAATACTGAGGTCAACAACTTTAGGGCTTGAGCATCTGCCATGTCCTTACACCAACCCACAGACTCCAGGCCTTGTTATCGCAGTCTGCTAATACATTATTCACCAATAACAGTTCCCATTAATAGCCATTCACCCTCCTAGCATGATCTTTGTTGGTCCAACTGTCCATCTCCACTTATTGTTTATTCCTTATCCCATCACTCTACTCTATCTTCTACACAAAAACTAAATATTTTCCTTGCTGTCATGAGTTCTAAGGAAGGGTCACTGGACCCAAAACATTAACTCTGATTTCTCTCCACAGATGCTGCCAGACCTGCTGAGCTTTCCAGCAATTTCTGTTTTTGTTTCTGATTTCTAGCATTCACACTTCTTTTGGTTTTTATTTACCAAATCAGAAGAGTATCTAAATCAGAAATATGAAGTAATCTGTTTACATGATCTAAAATGCAATATAAATATAAACACAGTTTTCCTAACTAGTAGTCCCCATAGCCAAACATGAAAATGGCTGAGCTACATTAGTTGAGAGTGGAGCTTTAGCCCCTTAGTGGGATTAAGTCCAACTATTGGGAGTTGCTGGCCACTAATATTGGCTATAAGACTATTAGATCCAGCATACCTGGAAATGGATACCATTATTACTGCAGAAAGGAGCACTAAGAACATCACAGCAGCCCTAAAAAAGTAAGTCCTGGGGTTTTAAAAGGGAGTAGGATCCAAGAGTTTGAAGGGGCAAACAGTATGGAAGGTGACAACTTTTGAAAGGGTGCCCTTGTTTGACACAGGGCAATCCCCAAATGAGGTTCTCCCCTTCCTTCTCTCCCTTCTGTTTCATATGATGTTTATTGAGAGATAATGTTAAACAGGGCACCACAGATAATTTTTCTAATACTCAACTGTCATTTGAAACCAGAACTTTCTGATACAGAGGTAGGTGTGCTACCAAACATACCACAGCAAGCTATTAGCTTCACGTTACCTAAAAATTTGTTCAGCGGATTTTGGTTTGTCTGTCTGAGTATAAGGTAAACTCGTGAAAAATTTGCAGTCTTATACAAAACAGACGTTCAGTGTCATCTGGATTATTGCATGAGATGTGAAGGCATTCAACAGAGTGCAGTAAATTAGATTACTTACAGTGTGGAAACAGGCCCTTCGGCCCAACAAGTCCACACCGACCCTTACCTAACACTACAGGCAATTTAGCATGGCCAATTCACCTGACCCGCACATCTTTGTGACTGTGGGAGGAAACCGGAGCACCCAGAGGAAACCCATGCAGACATGGGGAGAATGTGCAAACTCCTCACAGTCAGTCGCCTGAGGTGGGAATTGAACCCAGGTCCCTGGCGCTGTGAGACAGCAGTGCTTACCACTGTGCCACTGTGCCACCCTAAAGCTTAATGAGAATAGTTTAAGGGATGATGAACTTCAGGTTTGAAAACAAATTAAAGAAGTTAGAATAATTTTCTTGAAGAGAAGAGAAGATTAAGAGGAGATTTGATGGAGGCATTTAAAATTATAAGGAATTTAGACAGAATAGATATGGAAAAAACTGTTGCCACTGGTGCAAGGATAGAGAATTAAAGGGCAACAGAGCAACAATGATTTGAGGTGAAACTTTTCCACACATCGAATGTTTGCGGTGAAGTGTGGTCAAGGCAGAGTCAACCAAGGCATTTAAGAGGGAATTGGATTGTTTTATAAATTGCACTGTTGCAGGGAGAAGGCAGGCGAATGACTTTAGGTATATTGCTTATTCAGAGAGCCAGAGCAGACACAAGCCAAATGGCCTCTTTATGTGATTCTATGACTCGACATTACCTTCTATATAAGAGTCTTAAAATGTTTCATTAGTGTCTGCAACATAGAACATAACAGCTCAGTACAGGCCCTTTGGCCCTAGATGTTGTGCCAACCTGTGAAACCAATCTGAAGCCCATCTAATCTACAGTATTCCATTTTCATCCATATGTCTATCCAAGGACCATTTAAATGACCTTAATGTTGGTGAGTCCACTCCTGTTGCAGGGAGGCCATTCTACTCCCCTACTACTCTGTGAACAAAGAAGCTACGTCTGACATCTGTCCTATAACTATCACCCCTCAATTTAAAGCTATTCCCCCTCGTGTCAGCCATCACCATCCAAGGAAAAAGGCTCTCATTGTCCACTCTATCTAAACTTCTGATTATCTTATATGTCTCAATTAGGTCACCTATCAACCTTCTTCTCTCTAACGAAAGCAACCTCAAGTCCCTCAGCCTTGCCTCAAAAGACCTTCCCTCCATACCAGGAAACATCTGAGTAAATCTCCTTCCTATAATGTAGTAACCAGAACTACATGCAATACTCCATGTGCAGCTGCACCAGAGTTTTGTACAGCTGTAGCATGACCTCATGGCTCCGAAACTCAATCCTTCTGCCAATAAAGCTAACACACCAAATGCCTTCTTAACAATCGTCAACTTGGGTGACAACTTTCAAGGATCTGTGCACATGGACAATGAGGTCTCTCTGCTCATCTACACTACCAAGATCTTACCATTACACTTCATTCATGTTGCTCCTTCCAAAATGAATCACTTCACACTTTTTCACATTAAACTCCATTTGCCGCCTCTCAGCCCTGCTCTGCAGCTTATCTGTGTCCCTCTATAACCTGTAACATCCTTCGGCACTATCCACAACTCTCCGACCTTAGTGTCATCCGCAAATTTACTAACCCATCCTTCTGTGCACTTCTCCAGGTCATTTATAAAAATGACATACAGAAGTCGTCCCAAAACAGATTCTTGCGGTACGCCACTAGTAAATGAACTCCAAGATGAACATTTCTCATCAACCACCACCCTCTGTCTTCTTTCAGCTATCCCATTTCTGATCTAAGCTGCTAAATCACCCTCAATCCCATGCCTCCGTATTTTGTGCAATAGCCTACCATGGGGAACCTTATCAAACCACCTTTCTGAAATTCATATACACCACATCAACTGCTTTACTCTCATCCACCTGTTTGGTCACCTTCTCAAAGAACTCAATGAGGTTTGTGAGGCATGACCTGCCCTTCACAAAACTATGTTAACTCTCCCTAATCAACTTACTCCTTTCTAAATGAAAATATATCTCAATTGCATTTCAGCTCAGAATTTGTCATAGTACTGACAGAAAAACTGGCAGCATTTACCACCATTACAACTGTAAAAATGAAAGTAATTTCTGACCATTCTTGAACATGTTCTAAGTTCTTTGGTATAATTGGGTATGCTACGTAAGTGCTGGTGCTGGGCTAGAATCAAAGTGACAAGCCATCTGCTATGATGTTCCAGATCCATAGTGCCACTTGTTTCTTACCTTGGGAACAACATACAGGATGATGATTTATGGTGGGCTCCTACACAATGCTTTCAAAGAAACACATAATCACAAGGAACGTTGTGCATAAAAAAAACTTCCTCATTGGGAACATTAGAAGAGTGAACTTTGAAAAAGAGAATAATTGATGGCACCATGGCTTAGTGGTTGCACTGCTGCCTCAGAGCCAGGAATGTTGCTTCAATTCCAGTTTTGGGAGCTTGAATGTGTGCGCAGTAGGAGGAGAGGCCTTTCATTATCTTTGGCAGAGATGCAGCCGAGTCCAGTCGGTGATCTGGGTGCCTTTGCCTGTGTATCAAGTGTCATTACCGTAGCCTTCTCAATGCTAGTTGCCGATATGTCCTGTGCTTCAAGAGTGCAATGTCACTGTATCAAAGAGGTGTCAGGATGGTCGCAAGGAATTTCCAGACACCCGGATGCCAATGGTTAGGGTTGAGGGGTGTATGTGGCTGGTGTCCATGGATCATGCCCTAGTTTGTGGTTTGGTCTTGGGAAAACAGATGTCATTTGGAGCAAGCAGCAAGCTTGAACTTGTTGGATATACAATCTGACGTTCATGTTGAGTTTTCCCAATATGGAGCTTGTTTGGCAAGTTTGGCGAGATGGGAGACTAAATATTAATTAGGTTAGTTGTGCCATTAGCCAGGCCCTTAACAACAAACAATCATCATCCATTGGCATCTCACTGCTGTCTAACATGAATCTTATCAAGCCTTTTACAAAAACGGTAAAAAATGGCATAAGTGGTTGTGTCATTGAGATGGATCTTCCAGAACAGCAGAGAAAAAGCCGAATGGTGTGTTGTTTCCCTGGTGCCAGGATCAAGGATGTCTCAGAAAGGGTGCAGAATGTTTTTATGGGGGAGAGGGGCCAGCAAAAGGTCATTGTTCACATTGGAACCAATGACATTGGACAGGAAAAGGTTGAGATTCTGAAGGGAGATTACAGAGAGTTAGGCAAAAATTTAAAAAGGAGATCCTCAAGGATCGTAATATCTGGAATACTCCCAATGCTACAAGCTAGTGAGGGCAGGAATAGGAGAATAGAGCATGGCTGAGGAGCTGGTGTATGGGAGAAGGATTCACATTTTTGGATCACGGGAATCTCTTTTGGGGTAGAGGTGACCTGTACAAGAAGGATGGATTGCACCTAAATTGGAAGAGGACTAACATACCGGCAAGGAAATTTGCTAGAACTGCTTGGGAGGATTTAAACTAATAAGGTGGTGGTGGGGGTGAGGTGGGACCCAGGGAGATAGTGATGAAAAAGATCAATCTGAGACTGGAACAGTTGAGAACAGAAGTGAGTCAAACAGTCAGAACTGGCAGGGACAAGGTAGGATGAATAAATTAAACTGCATTAATTTCAAGGGAAGGGGCCTAACAGGGAAGGCAGATAAACTCAGGGCATGGTTATGAACATGGGACTGGGTTCCCCATGGGATTATCGAGGTTAGATCTCATGGAATACAGGGAGCCATTTGGATACAGAACTGGCTCAGAGGTAGAAGACAGAGGGTTGTTTTTCAGACTGGAGACCGGTGACCAGTGGTGTGCCACAAGGCTCGTGCATGGTATTGAGGGCAAAATACTAATTTGGATTGTTGGCTGACAGGAAACAAAGAGTAGTGATAAACAGCTCCATTTCAGAATGGCAGGCAGTGACCAGTGGGGTACCGCAGGGATCAGTGCTGGGACCGCAGCTTTTTACAATATATATTAATGATATAGAAGATGGTATTAGTAATAACATTAGCAAATTTGCTGATGATACAAAGCTGTGTGGCAAGGTGAAATGTGAGGAGGATGTTAGGAGATTACGGGGTGACCTGGACAGGTTAGGTGAGTGGTCAAATGCATGGCACTTGCAGTTTAATGTGGATAAATGTATGGTTATCCACTTTGGTGGCAAGAACAGGAAGGTAGATTACTACCTAAATTGAATCAATTTAGGAAAAGGGGCAGTACAAAGAGATCTGGATGTTCTTGTACACCAGTCAATGAAGGTAAGCATGCAGTTACAGCAGGTAGTGAAGAAGGCTAATAGCATGCTGGCCTTCATAACAAGAGGGATTGAGTATAGAAGCAAAGATGTTCTTCTGCAGCTGTACAGGGCCCTGGTGAGACCACACTTGGAAAGAGAAAGTGAGGACTGCAGATGCTGGAGATCAGAGCTGAAAATGTGTTGCTGGAAAAGCGCAGCAGGTCAGGCAGCATCCAAGGAGCAGGAGAATTGATGTTTCAGGCATGAGCCCTTCTTCAGGAATGAGGAAAGTGTGCCAAGCAGGCTAAGATAAAAGGTAGGGAGGAGGGACTTGGGGGAGGGGCGTTGGAAATGTGATGGGTGGAAGAAGGTTAAGGTGAGGGTGATAAGGTGAGGGTGATGGGCCGGAGTGGGGGTAGGGTAGAGAGGTCAGGAAGAAGATTGCAGGTTAGGAAGATGGTACTGAGTTCGAGGGTTGGGACTGAATCAAGGTGGGGAGAGGGGAAATGAGGAAATTGGAGAAGTCTGAGTTCATCCCTTGTGGTTGGAGGGTTCCTAGGCGGAAGATGAGGTGCTCTTCCTCCAGCTGTTGTGTTGCTATGGTCTGGCGATGGAGGAGTCCAAAGACCTGCATGTCCTTGGTGGAGTGGGAGGGGGAGTTGAGCCACGGGGTGGTTGGGTTGGTTGGTCCGGGTGTCCCAGAGGTGTTCTCTGAAACGTTCCGCAAGTAGGGGGCCTGTCTCCCCAATATAGAGAAGGCCACTCCTGGAGTATTGTGTGCAGTTCTGGTCTCCAAATTTGAGGAAAAACATTCTGGCTATTGAGGGAGTGCAGCATAGGTTCACAAGGTCAATTCCTGGAATGCGGGACTACCTTACACTGAAAGACTGGAGTGACTGGGCTTGTATACCCTTGAGTTCAGAAGACTGAGAGGGGATCTTGATTGAGACATATAAGATTATTAAAGGACTGGACACTCTGGAGGCAGGAAACATGTTTCCACTGATGGGTGAGTGCCGAACCAGAGGACACAGCTTAAAAATATGGGGTAGACCATTTAGGCAGAGGTACACCCCCACCAATCAATCACACCGCCCGGTGGCCCAACATTTCAACTCCCCCTCCCACTCTGCCGAGGACATGGAGGTCCTGGGCCTCCTTCACCGCCGCTCCCTCACCACCAGACGCCTGGAGGAAGAACGCCTCATCTTCCGCCTCAGAACACTTTAACCCCAGAGCATCAATGTGGACTTCAACAGTTTCCTCATTTCCCCTTCCCCCACCTCACCCTAGCTCCAAACTTCCAGCTCAGCACTGTCCCCATGACTTGTCCGGACTTGTCCTACCTGCCTATCTCCTTTTCCACCTATCCACTCGTCCTCTCCTCCCTGACCTATCACCTTCATCCCCTCCCCCACTCACCTATTGTACTCTATGCTACTTTCTCCCCACCCCCACCCTCCTCTAGCTTATCTCTCCACGCTTCAGGGTCTCTGCCTTTATTCCTGATGAAGGGCGTTTGCCCGAAACGTCGATTTCACTGCTCCTTGGATGCTGCCCGAACTGCTGTGCTCTTCCAGCACCACTAATCCAGAACCCATTTAGGACAGAGATGAGGAGAAACTTCTTCACCCAGAGAGTGGTGGCTGTGTGGAATGCTCTGCCTCAGAGTGCAGTGGAGGCCCAGTCTCTGGATTCATTTAAGAAAGAGTTGGATAGAGCTCTCAAGGATAGTGGAATCAAGGGTAATGGAGATAAGGCAGGAACAGGATACTGATCAAGGATGATTAGCCATGATCATATTGAATGGCAGTGCAGGCTCAAAGGGCAGAATGGCCTACTCCTGCGCCTATTGTCCATTGTCTATTGTTGGGCCCTCTACTTATTGTTATTTACGTAAATGATTTGGATGCGAGCATAAGAGGTACAGTTAGTAAGTTTGCAGATGGCACCAAAATTGGAGGTGTAATGGACAGCAAAGAGGGATACCTCAGATTACAACAGGACCTTGACCAGATGGGCCAATGGGCTGAGAAGTGGCAGATGGAGTTTAATTCAGATAAATGTGAGGTGCTGCATTTTGGGAAAGTAAATTTTAGCAGGACTTACACAGTTAATGGTAAGGTCCTAGGGAGTGTTGCTAAACAAAGAGACCTTGGAGTGTAGATTCATAGCTCCTTGAAAGTGGAGTCACAGGGTAGATAGGATAGTGAAGAAGGCATTTGGTATGCTTTCCTTTATTGGTCAGAGTATTGAGTACAGGAGTTGGGAGGTCATGTTGCGGCTGTACAGGACATTGGTTAGGCCACTGTTGGAATATTGCATGCAATTCTGGTCTCCTTCCTATCAGAAAGATGTTGTGAAACTTGAACGTGTTCAGAAAAGATTTACAAGGATGTTGCCAGGATTGGAGGATCTGAGCTACAAGGGGAGGCTGAACAGGCTGGGGCTATTTTCCCTGGAGCGTTGAAGGCTGAGAGGTGACCTTATAGAGGTTTACAAAATTATGAGGGGCATGGATAAGATAAATAAACAAAGTCTTTTGCCTGGGGTCGAGGAGGCCAGAATTAGACGGCATAGGTTTAGGGTGAGAGGGGAAAGATATAAAAGAGAGCCAACGTGCAACTTTTTCACACAGAGGGTGGTACGTGTATGGAATGAGCTGCCAGAGGAAGTGGTGGAGGCTGGTACAATTGCAACATTTAAGAGATACTTGGATGGGTATATGAATAGGAAGTGTTGGGAGGGATATGGGCCGGGTGCTGGCAGGTGGGACTATATTGGGTTGGGATATCTGGTCGGCATGGATGGGTTGGACTGAAGGGTCTGTTTCCATGCTGTACATCTCTATGACTCTATGATTTCTCAACTAATTCTGCAACATAGCCTCTAGGTCACACAGATCCCTATAAGTTTCTGCTCTATGTCTCAGTATACAAAGTCTATTCCCTGGTGTCGTATACTCTACTAGTTGCATTTCTACTTATATTTGCACTTTGATTATTTTGGGGGTGAAATGAAATAAATTGAAATGGATTCAGAAACAATGAGCTGATTGGAATTTCAGATCTACGAACGGAATCTACTATTGGAATCTCTGTTTGCTTCTTCAGCACATGGAAACAAAGACCTTCATATTAACATGGGTAGACAGGTGTTCAGGGTGAGATTGATCATTCTGAGTTTGCCTACATGTAGTGGAGTTTTAGCCCCACATTAGGTATATTTTATTTTCTACCAGATCCCCAGCCATATATCAGTTTGATTTATTGACAGTGGCTGCAGTCAGGCTGGTAAGACTCTCAGGAGAAAGTGAGGACTGCAGATCCTGGAGATCAGAGCAGAAAATGTGTTGCTGGAAAAGCGCAGCAGGTCCTGAAGAAGGGCTTATGCCCGAAACATCAATTCTCCTGCTCTTTGGATGCTGCTTGACCTGCTGCGCTTTTCCAGCAACACATTTTCAGCTCTGGTAAGACTCTCAAACAGGCTAAGGCTGCTGGGATAAGTAAGAGGCATCATTCAATGCCAACTCATTGCTTTTTCAGATTAAAATTACCTGCAACAACTCACTAATGTCTCCACAATTTGCTTTTCTTTTACGCAGACAAACATGCATCAAACCAGGGCCTTGGGAGCCTTGCAGATCATTCATAGATGTCAATCAAATTTTGATATTTTCAGACTAGTGCTAAAGCAAGGATGCTCATCACTGACCATGACGAAAACTGCCCACAAAGATCCAGTGAGCTTCATGGAGGGAATTTTTCTTTTTCTACTGCCAGTTTAAATCTGGCACCAAATCAAGGGATGCCTCGGTGTGCAGCAGTCATGATGTTAGGTAGAAAACCAGTCAAATCACATAGATATTTCTAATCTGAAGTGTTAGAGAGTGCAATTAAAGTGTGGCTGTAGCAAAGCAGAAGTTAAAATATAAATAAACTTCAAAAATGTAACTTTTTAATCACTGCAGAGAAATAGGTATTTCACAGATATGAAATCAGCTTTTAGTCCACTCAGGCTATTTAGCAGTAATTGGTGAAATAATTGATGAAGTTCGTACCTTCTTAAAAACTTTATGCAACAAGTTGTAATATTTTCCACTGAAACTAGCAACGGTTCGAGTAAACTTTCATACCATTTCATGATTACCAAGGGGACAGCAGTCTATGAGCATATCTACAGGACACTCTCCGGAGATTTGTAGATTCACTGGATTTGAGTAATATTCTGCAAATGTGCAAACTCTTGAAGTTGCTGTCAGTTTCATGAGTAAAGAGGGCAAAGCTGACAGTTTTGCAATCATTACACAGTAAATTCACTCCTATAATTTATTCAATACAAATTTTAAGGAGAATTCATATGCCTACCTATAAAAACTCTGATACAAAACTATTATTCTGTATTCAATAATTCACTTTGCTTCTTCAGACTTAAATATCTATTGATAAAATCTGTGTTTTTATTTGTGCAGTATTTTTAATCATAATCTAAAGGCCTCATAACTATCAGAGTACAAATATGATAACAATAATGAAAATATAATCGCATTATGGCAAAAAGCGCATCTCTGAAAACAGCAGAGATGTGTTAAGTTTTAAGTCTTTAATCCAAGATCACCTCTTTTAAAGAAATAAGGTATTTGGCTAAAATATAGACATCAATATTAGATGAAAATATTTCTTAATAGGACAAAATGTTCAATAAAGACTTTCAGCATAAAGTATCTACAAAAGAAAATTCGGGGAAATATAGAGAGAGCTGGGAGTTTTTGTTGCAAACGTTTCGTCCCCTTTCTAGGTGACATCTTCAGTGCTTGGGAGCCTCCTGTGAAGCGCTTCTGTGCTGATTCCTCCGGCATTTATAGTGGTTTGAATCAGCCACTTCCGGTTGTCAGTTGCTGTCCGCTGCAGTGGCTGGTATATAGGGTCTAGGTCGATGTGACTGTCGATAGAATTTGTGGATGAGTGCCATGCCTCTAGGAATTCCCTGGCAGTTCTCTGTTTGGCCTGCCCTATAATAGTGGTGTTGTCCCAATCGCATTTATGTTGTTTGTCATCTGAGTGTATGGCTACTAGGGTTGGCTGGTCGTGTCGTTTCATGGCTAGTTGGTGTTCATGGATGTGGGTTGTTAGCTGTCTTCCTGTTTGTCCTATGTAGTGTTTTGTGCAGTCCTTGCATGGGATTTTGTAAACTATGTTGGTTTTGCTCATGCTGGGTATCGGGTCCTTTGTCCTGGTGAGTTGTTGTCTGAGAGTGGCTGTTGGTTTGTGTGCTGTTATGAGTCCTAGTGGTCGCAGCAGTCTGGCTGTCAGTTCAGAAGTGCTCCTGATGTATGGGAGTGTGGCCAGTCCTTTGGGTTGTGGCATGTCCTCATTTCGTTGTCTGTCCCTTAGGCATCTGTTGATGAAATTGCGCGGGTATCCGATTTTGGTGAAGACCTTGTATAGGTGTTCTTCTTCCTCTTTTTGCATATCTGGTGTGCTGCAGTGTGTTGTGGCCCTTTTGAATAATGTCCTGATGCAACTTCATTTGTGTGTGTTGGGCTGGTTGCTTTCATAGTTCAGGACTTGGTCTGTGTGTGTAGCTTTTCTGTATATCTTCGTGGTGAATTCTCCGTTCGGTGTTCTTTTTACCATCACGTCTAGGAATGGGAGCTGGTTGTCCTTTTCTTCCTCTCTCGTGAATCGGATTCCTGTGAGTGTGGCATTGATGATCCGGTGTGTGTTCTCTATTTCTGTGTTTTTAATGATTACAAAGGTGTCATCCACGTATCTGACCCAGAGTTTGCGTTGTAATTGCGTTAAAACTGCCTTTTCTAACCTTTCCATTACTGCTTCTGCTATGAGTCCGGAGATCGGTGAGCCCATGGGTGTTCCGTTGATTTGTTCACATAACTGGTTGTTGAATGTGAAGTATGTTGTGAGGCACAGGTCCAGTAGTTTAAGTATGCCGTCTTTGTTAATAGGTTCAGCGTCCTGTTATCTGTTATGTATGTCCAGCAGGTTGGATATTGTTTCTCTGGCTAGGGTTTTGTCAATAGAAGTGAACAGTGCCGTTACATCGAATGAGACCATGGTTTCTTCCTTGTCTATGTGTATATTTCTGATGATGTCCAAGAATTCTTGTGTTGACTGTATAGAGTGTCTGGATTCGCTGATCAGGTGTTTCAGTTTCTGTTGTAGCTCTTTAGCCAGTTTGTGTGATGGTGTTCCTGGTAGTGATACTATGGGTCTGAGTGGGATGTCTGGTTTGTTTACTTTAGGTAGTCCATAGAATCTGGGGGGTGTTGTTGCTTTCTGGTTTCATTCTTTGTAGGTCAGTCCTGGTTATCTGTCCGTTTTTTTGTAGATTCCTCAGTGTTTTGTTTATCCTATTGGTGATATACGATGATATACAGAAAAGCCACACACACAGACCAAATCCTGAATTATGAAAGCAACCAGCCCAACACATGCAAACGAAGTTGCATCAGGACATTATTCAAAAGGGCCACAACACACTGCAGCACACCAGATATGCAAAAAGAGGAAGAAGAACACCTATACAAGGTATTCACCAAAATGGGATATCCGCGCAATTTCATCAACAGATGCCTAAGGGAAAGACAACGAAATGAGGACATGCCACAACCCAAAGGACTGGCCACACTCCCATACATCAGGAGCACTTCTGAACTGACAGCCAGACTGCTGCGACCACTAGGACTCATAACAGCACACAAACCAACAGCCACTCTCAAACAACAACTCAACAGGACAAAGGACCCGATACCCAGCATGAGCAAAACCAACGTAGTGTACAAAATCCCATGCAAGGACTGCACAAAACACTACATAGGACAAACAGGAAGACAGCATCCATGAACACCAACTAGCCACGAAACGACACGACCAGCTAACCCTAGTAGCCATACACTCAGATGACAAACAACATGAATGCGATTGGGACAACACCACTATTATAGGGCAGGCCAAACATTGAACAGCCAGGGAATTCCTAGAGGCATGGCACTCATCCACAAATTCTATCAACAGACACATCGACCTAGACCCTATATACCGGCCACTGCAGCGGACAGCAACTGACAACCGGAAGCGGCAGATTCAAACCACTATAAATGCTGGAGGAATCAGCACAGAAGCGCTTCACAGGAGGCTCCCAAGCACTGAAGATGTCACCTAGAAAGGGGACAAAACGTTTGCAACAAAATCTCCCAGCTCGGTGAACAGAACCACAACAACGAGCACCCGAGCTACAAATCGTCTCACAAACTTTGAAAATATAGAGAGAAGCAACGCATTGTATTTGAAATACTATTTTGTTCAATGAATTGTAAAAATTGTAGAAGATTTTTAAAAACTCATCAAACCCAATCTATGCTCTTGTAACACATTTATTTTTCAAAGGATTTGCAAATAGCCACCCATTTCAAAACACAGTGAAAAACAATTTTCCTACCTGACCTATGCCAACCAAAGTTCATTGTTTTTGTGGCAGGGCGGGTGGAAATCCAAAGGGAAAAGAGACTAACTAGCATACTGCCAAAATCAGTCAGTAAATGTGCTGCATCTGTCATAATGGCCAAACTGTGGGCAAAGTAGCCACCTGAAAAACAAAAATAAACAAAACAAACTCTCCATTTGTTGCCATATAGGAAGGGAAACAGAAGCATCCCTTAACAGCAGGGTGTAGGTCCGATGTATTGTGTCTAAATGACAGAACCATTATAATGGACTATGATAGTCCACTATAAGTGGGTGGTACGGTGGCACAGTGGTTAGCATTGCTGCCTCACAGCGCCGGAGACCCGGGTTCAATTCCCGACTCAGGCAACTGACTGTGTGGAGTTTGCACGTTCTCCCCGTGTCTGCGTGGGTTTGCTCCGGTTTCCTCCCACAGTCCAAAGATGTGCAGGTTAGGTAAATTGGCCAGGATAAATTGCCCATAGTGTTAGGTGTAGGGGTATGGGTGGGTTGTGGGTTGGTGTGGACTTGTTGGGCCGAAGGGCCTGTTTCCACACTGTAAGTAATCTAAAGATAGATGAATTGTTCTTTGTGGTTGCATCACAACATATTTTACACATTATACCTGTAATAGGATCAATTCAAAGTACCAAAGGTGCTAAAATCACAGCACAACTAAAATTAATTCTGGAAAACAACATCAAGATGCAAAACATACCCTCGACAATCAATGAACCTCCAGACTTTCAGCAACAGCTTTGATTAGATTAGATTCGCTACAGTGTGAAAACAGGCCCTTTGGCCCAACAGGTCCATAATCAAAACTCTGAAGAGTAACCCATCCAAATTCCTTTTCCCCTCTGACTAATGCACCGAATTGATAATTTAAGCATGGCCAATTCACCTAACCTGCACATCTTTGGACGGTGGGAGGAAACCAAAGCACCCGGAGGAAACCCACGCAGACACAAGGAGAATGTGCAAATCCGAGGTTGGAATTGAACCCGGGACCCTGGTGCTGTGAGGCAACAGTGCTAACCACTGAGCCACCGTGCCACCCTGTAAAGCTGTTAATTTCACAGAGGAATTTTTTCAGCCACTGCAACTTGCTATCTGCAAAGATTTTATAACACATCCTGGAGTTTAGGAAAGACCATGCAACATTCATTTGTTTATGTAAAAGAGCATGAAAAGAATATTTAATCTAGTATGTTCTAATAAAATGAACTTATTAATTTATGGCAGAATTAGTTCATTTATCAGAATTCAACTTGGTAATAGGTCCTTCATCAGCTGGTTAAAGGAATATATTTTTATTTAAGGGAAATATTGTTCTTTCGAGCACAAAGGGAAACTGATTGAATATTTTAATAACCTTTAAATATTATGTTCTGCTGTCAATGTTACACACTGCTGTTGCTTGATTGACAGTGGTGGAGGGAGTGGATGTTTGTGGATGTGGTGCCAATTAGGCAGTTGCTTTGTCCTGGACTTCTTGAGTATTAGCAGAACTGCACTCATCCAGGTAATTGGGCAGTATTCTGTCACACTTTTGTGAAGGGCTGATGAAGGGCTTATGCCTAAAACATCGACTATCCTGCTCCTCGAATGCTGCCTGACCCGCTGTGTTTTTCCAGCACCACACTTTTTGACTCTGATCTCCAGTATTCGCAGTCCTCATTTTTTCCAACACCTGATAGTGCCCATTTAAATTAATTTCATTCATAATATATTGAAAACCAAGAAGGTCAGTAAATGAACTCTTTCTGACAGTGCATCAATATGTAACACAAGAGAAATAATAATTAGATTAGATTCGCTACAATGTGGGAACAGGCCCTTTGGCCCAACAAGTACACACCGACCCTCCGAAGAGTAACCCACTCAGACTGATTTTCCCCACATTTACCCTTGACAAATGCACCTAACACTATGGGCAATTTAGCATGGCCAATTCACCTGATCCGCATATCTTTTGGAATGTGGGAAGAAACCAGAGCACCCGGAAGAAACTCACGCAGACATGTGCAAACTCCACACCGCCCGAGGCTGGAATCAAACCTGGGTCCCTGGCACGGTGAGGCAGCAGTGATAACCACTGAGCCACCGTGCCACCCTTCTATTTTCTGGGACAGAGACTTCCAGAGGTTCACCACTCTATGGTTAAAGAAATTTCTCCTGAGCCTAAATGGCCTTCCTTGCATCTTTAGGCTAATACTCCTGGTTCACATCATCAGGAATATCTGTCCTGCGTTTACACTCTCTTGCTGGTTATAATTTTATAAGTTTTTAAGAGATCCCCTCATTCCACTAAATTCTCATTTATATAGTAAATAAAAAAAAAATGAACTGAATGATGCTGGAAATCAGAAATGAAACCAGAAATCGCGAGGAAAGTTCAGCAGGTTTGGAGCTTTTGTGAAGAGAAATCAGAGTTAATGTTTCAGGCACAGTGACCCTTCCTGAGTTCTGAGGAAGGTTTCCAGCATTTTCTGTTTTTGCTTCCAATGGATATAACTGACTGAGTCTCTCCAGTCTCATACCAGCAAGATCCAGTCCTGCCATCCCAAGAATCAGTCTGGTAAACTTTTAGTGCACTCCTTCCATAGCCAGAACATCCTTCCTCTGGTAATGTGACGAAAACTGCACAAAATACTCTAGGTGTGGTCTCACAAAAGGTAACAAAACATTCTTGCTCCATAACTGAATCATCTCACTAGTGCTTTCTTCACTACTTGCATTCTTACTTCAGTAACCGGTGTACAAAGACATCCAGATCTTGTTGCACCTCTCCATTTCCCAATCTATTGCCACTCAGATAATAATTTACCTTCCCATTTTTGCTAACTCACATTTATCCACATTATACTTCATCTGCCATACATTTGACCACACAATCAACTTGCCCAAAACACACTGAAGTACCCCTGCACCCTCCTCACAGTTTAGCTTCCACCCAGCATTGTATTGTCTGCAAATTTGGAGATATTACACTTAGTTCCCCCAAAGTCACTATCTTGTGAATCACTGGGTTGCAAGAACTGATCCATACAGTATCCCACTAGTCACTGCCTACCATTCCAAAGAAGGCATGTGAAGGTAGCAGGGTGGTTGTTATGGGGGACTTTAACTTCCCAGATATTGACTGGGAGAGCTATAGCTCGAGTTCATTAGATGGGTCGGTGTTTGTCCAATGTGTGCAGGAGGGTTTCCTGACACAATATGTAGATAGGCCAACAAGAGGTGAGGCTATACTGGATTTGGTTCTAGGTAATGAACCAGGCCAGGTGTTAGACTTGGAGGTAGGTGAGCACTTCGGGGACAGTGACCACAACTCGGTGACTTTTACTTTAGT
Organism: Hemiscyllium ocellatum; assembly: GCF_020745735.1. NCBI lineage: Eukaryota > Metazoa > Chordata > Chondrichthyes > Orectolobiformes > Hemiscylliidae > Hemiscyllium > Hemiscyllium ocellatum. Next base: position 90,045,134 of record NC_083403.1, on the reverse strand, counting down.
CATGGAGAGGGATAAGTGTGCGCCGCAGGGCAAGAGTTATAGCTGGGGGCAGGGAAATTATGATGCAGTGAGGCATGACTTAGGATGTGTGGATTGGAAAAACAGGCTTCAAGAGAAGAACACTAATGAGATGTGGGGATTGTTCAAGGAGCAGCTACTACGTGTCCTCGATAAGTATGTACCAGTCAGGCATGATGTAAAGGGCCTTGTGAGGCAGCCGTGGTTTAGTAAGGAATTGGAATCCCTTGTGAAAGGGAAGAAGGCGGCATATGTAAAGATGAGGCGTGAAGGTTCAGTTGGGGCGATAGAGAGTTATAAGGTAGCCAGGAAGAATCTAAAGAGAGAGCTAAGAGAAGCGAGAAGGGGACATGAAAAGTCTTTAGCTGGTAGGATTAGGGAAAACCCAAAGGCTTTCTATAGGTATGTCAGGAATAAAAGGATGACTAGGGTAGGTATCGGTCCAGTCAAGGATAGTAGTGGGAAGTTGTGTGTGGAGGCGGAGGAGATTGGAGAGACACTAAATCAATACTTTTCATCAGTATTCACTCAGGAACAGGACACTATTGCTGATGTGAATATTGAGTCACAAATGATTAGAATGGATGGCCTGGAAATATGCAGGGAAGAGGTTCTGGGAATATTGGAGAGGATGAAAATAGATAAGTCTCCTGGGCCTGATGGCATTTACCCCAGGATCCTATGGGAAGCTAGGGAGGAGATAGCAGAGCCATTGGCCTGGATTTTTATGTCGTCATTGTCAACGGGAATAGTACCAGAGGACTGGAGGATAGCAAATGTGGTCTCCTTGTTCAAGAAAGGGAGTAGGGATAGCCCTAGTAACTATAGGCCAGTGAGTCTGACTTCAGTGGTGGGCAAAGTCTTAGAGAGAATGGTAAGGGATAAGATTTATGAACATCTGGATAGGAATAACGTGATCAAGGATAGCCAGCATGGTTTTGTGAAGGGCAGGTCGTGCCTCACAAACCTTATTGAGTTCTTTGAGAAGGTGACTAAGGAAGTGGACGAGGGTAAAGCAGTAGATGTTGTGTATATGGATTTTAGTAAGGCGTTCGATAAGGTTCCCCATGGTAGGCTAATGCTAAAACTACGGAGGTATGGCATTGAGGATACATTAGAGTTTTGGATTAGGAATTGGCTGGCTGGAAGGAGATAGAGGGTAGTAGTTGATGGACTAAGTTCATCTTGGAGTGCAGTTACTAGCGGTGTACCACAAGGATCTGTTTTGGGACCATTGCTTTTTGTTATCTTTATAAATGATCTAGAGGAAGGGCTTGAAAGCTGGGTAAGCAAGTTTGCGGATGACACAAAAGTCGGTGGAGTTGTGGATAGTGAGGAAGGAAGTGGTAGGTTACAGCGGGATATAGATAAGTTGCAGAGCTGGGCAGAAAGGTGGCAAATGGAATTCAATGTAGCTAAGTGTGAAGTCATTCACTTTGGTAGGAGTAACAAGATGATGGATTACTGGGCTAATGGTAGGCTACTTGGTAGTGTGGATGAGCAGAGGGATCTTGGTGTCCATGTACACAGATCTCTGAAAGTTGCCACCCAGGTAAATAGTGCTGTGAGGAAGGCATATGGTGTACTGGGCTTTATTGGTAGAGGAATTGAGTTCCGGAGTCCTGAGGTCATGTTGCAACTGTATAAGACTCTGGTGCGGCCTCATCTGGAGTATTGTGTGCAGTTTTGGTCGCCATACTATAGGAAGGATGTGGAGGCATTGGAACGAGTGCAGAGGAGGTTTACCAGGATGTTGCCTGGAATGGTAGGAAAATCTTATGAGGAAAGGCTGAGGCACTTGGGGCTGTTCTCATTGGAGAAGAGAAGGTTTAGGGGAGATTTGATAGAGGTGTATCAGATGATTAGGGGTTTAGATAGGGTCGACACTGAGAACCTTTTACCGCTAATGGAGTCAGGTGTTACTAGGGGACACAGCTTTAAATTAAGGGGTGGTAGGTATAGGACAGATGTTAGGGGTAGATTCTTTACACAGCGGGTTGTGAGTTCATGGAATGCCCTGCCAGTAGCAGTGGTGAACTCTCCTTCTTTATGGTCATTTAAGCGGGCATTGGATAGGCATTTGGAAGTTATTGGGCTAGTGTAGGTTAGGTAGGATTCGGTCGGCGCAACATCGAGGGCCGAAGGGCCTGTACTGCGCTGTATCTTTCTATGTTCTATGTTCTATGTTCTATGTTTATTTCTATCGTTTGTTTCCTGACTGCCAGCCAGCTGTCTATCCATGCCAGTACATTACCACAAATCCCATGCACTTTAATCTTACATGCTTTTCTTTTATGTGGGACCTTGCTGAAAGCCTTCTGAAAGACTATGCAAACCACATTTATTGGCTGTCTATCAACTCTGCAAGTTACATCCTTAAAAAAATTTGAATAGATTTGTCAAACATAATTTCTCTTTCATAAATCTATACTAAATCCACCTGTCAGATGTTGTCACTATTTTCTAAGTGCTTTGCTATTAAATCTTTTATCATAGCTTTTTCCCTACTACTGTTAACAGGTAAACTTATCAATACATTCCTGTTCTCCTTTTTAAAATTAGTGATGGTGCCTATGAATGGATAAGGGTATTCATGAAAGATAGTGGAGGGAACTAGAAAAAAAGCAAAAGTCCAAGTTTACAACATATACTTCATACTCACCTACAACTTCTCCAACCATAAATATTAGGCAAATAACAGCAGCAATATAGAGCTTCCTTCTTGCCAGCAGCTTTGCGCTGTTTTCAAAATCTGATGTAGATCTGCTGTGGCAATGTTGACTTGTATATCTCTCCAATTCAATGGAGTTGGCACTGCTTCCATTGTCAAATGGGTAATTTGGGTATGTTTCTTTTGAACCAGAAAAAGGGCTGCAATGCAAGGAAAGTAAAATAATTAACCAAGATAATTATATCAAACATAAAACATAAATTTCTTATATTTGATGTAATGTTGTTTGTTACCTTACATAGAGTCGTACAACAACATAGAAACAGACCTTTTGGTCCAACCAGTCCATGATGAACATAATACCAAACTAAATTAGTGACACCAGTCTGCTCCTGGCCCATATGCCTTCAAACATGTCCTATTCCTGTATCCCTCCAAATGTATTTTGAATGCTTTAATTGTATCCATGTCCACCACTTCCTTAAGAAGTTCATTTCACAGGTCTGTTCATAAATTAAAGACTTTCAACAAACTCAAAAAGTTTAGCATATTAGTTCCATAAAAATTAGTTAATACCATACAACTCATATTGAAACCACAAAGCATCTATTCACTTCCATTGTTGCAAATGTATATAGAGAACCACATATGTGCAATATTTATAATTGAGTGTTGAACTGAAAAGTAAGACAACTCTTGATGGAAGCATATGTAGCCAGGTTCATGAACTATGCACACTATGAACAAATGGTTGAAGGATATGAATGTGGAAAATCTACCTAGTCTCATGTTACTGATCACTATTTAATGATTTAAAAGGTAGGCACAGGCACAGGCACAGGCAGGGGTTTGAGACAGAATTCTGACTGGCTGTTTCTTCCTGCAGTCAGAGCATGTGTCAAGGCTTGCAAGTGAAATGGGGACCATTGAAAAGATGCAAAAACCTAACCAGATTCCCACTAAATGTGCAAAATATCTCTTGAAATTATTACGACAATGGATAACAGTAAGCTGAAGGGGGTGGCATTTACTCATTTACCCGTTGACTCATGTACATAGAACAATAAATATATTCAGGTATTTCAAAGAGGATTTGCAGTTAGTTGGAGGTGAATTCAGTACATGCAGGAAGGTCAGTTAAGAACTTATTCTGCTTCTTTTACTGCTTCTTAGCATAGTAACCAGCAGAAGACAAGTTGAGGTCCATAGGTTTTATTTTAAGAAGAAACTCTGTCTTACTGAGGGAAACACTGAGAATTAACAGAAGTCAGAAGTATTGGGATGAGGGTAAATTGTAATATAGAACTCTGTGGCCTCACAATGATCATATGTGTTTGACTGCTTAGTAATCTTTCCCCTTACTAGCTGCTGTCAAACTTTGGATGCCTGGAAATAGTTAACACCACTTGGCCAGAATGAATAGGGAGCAATCTCTGAACCCAATCTGAAAATTAACCAAGAGCGATCCTTAGGTCTCAGTTTACTAACTACAGGGAACTGTCAACACCTAATGTGGGATTATCTCTGGCAAACCAGATACTAATCTCAAACAGCTGCATTATCAGGATCAGATCTCAAAAGTAATGGGACTGGCAAAAGGATATAATGGCTACAAAGTATGGGTTATCAGAGATCTTCAAAAGTGTTGGACAGATTGCCAATTTTGTTTTGTTTCCAAAAGTGAAAACTTTTCAATACTAACTGCATTCTCTTTAGAATCAATTGTCTAGTTGTTTGATTATATATGTTTGTTGACTGTTGATGCTTACAATGCTTAAGACTCATAGAAAAGTAAAGTTCCTGGAAGGTAGACCTGCAAACGTAGAGCAGATATTTTAAGGCACTATGAATAAATTCATGTTACATACATATAAGCTGGTGTGTCATCTCTAGAGATATTGCAAATGTAAAACACAAAATGAATCGGGGACAGTGATAAATTTAAATTACTGGCTTTATCAATTTCTTCACCAAGAGATCTCCTGATGCTATGAGATCAGAGGTTTTCAGAGTTCAACACCTAATTGCTAGCCTTAATGATGGAAAATCCAGCTATTGCAAATGGCAATAATTGTATATTTTCTTGCAGCAGAAGACAGTGAGAATTTGAGCAATTCAGAGAAAAATTCTTTAAACTTGATAACAGCAGGAAGTGCTCTCAAAAAATACAAAGCAAAATGTGATGATTGACCATAAAAGGTATGAATCCATAAGACAATGTGTGGCAGCATTTGAGCAATTGGCTTCTGTAAATTTGCCACTAACCGATGAACCAAGTCTTGAAAACAAATGCTAAATTCCAGGAATTAGAAAACCTCTCCTCATGATAATGATAATTGAACCTTGGGAAAAAGCATTGCACAATGCAAAAATAGCGCTCTTAGAATGAGTGTGAACCTTAAATTGATCCACAAAGCTAACATTCTTCAAAAACGTATTGAATTTCAACAATCCAAGAATTATGATTTCATGATTTCTTCAAAAGGCTCAACATGTGTCAGCATTATCTTTAGAGACCACTAGCAGAGTAAAGTCAATATGTTACAGCTTTTCTTACTTGTGAAAAATTGTTTTGGTAACACAAAATGCTATATGGAATAAGTTTAGCACATAAAACATTCTAGAAATCATTTCTTCAGTTTTCCCAGAGGCTGAGAAGTTGGGCAAACTATTTAACAATGCATAGTCCACAAAAGGGACAAAGTATAACATGATCAATGATTATCAGCAGCATTCTTACAGCACAACTACAGTGCTCACAAATTGCTAATGGCATTGTTAGAAAGACTTGTAAGGATATGGACACCCATAAAAGTCAGATAATCTTTACCAGTACAATTTTCAGTTCAAATTCATCACAAAGAACTACAGACTTAAATTCATAGATTTAATAGTAGTCTTCCCAGACATTCATGAATCAAAGACTATTTCTTTACAGAGAAATCTAGCAAGCTGAACTCCAAGAAATTACACAATATACATATATTTGTCATTTGAATTATTTAATTTAGAAAAATGTGGAAATGTTTAGTTGTTTAATGTTTAATTGTGAGCGTCTGATCACCACAACTGCTCACTGTGCTTCATTAGTTAAGTCTGGTTGCTTACTTAGAGAAAAGTAACCAAACTATAAAAGTTGCTGTTGACTAAATTTGTACAGGTGAAGCAGAGGTTTTAAACCCCTGAGAATACATTCCTGTTACACATTCAGACAGTTTTTTTTTGTTTCAGCAGCAGGAAGAGCAGGAGCATTGACTAGGGGGCTAACAGGAAGGTGAATCGCCAATTTAAAAACCTACCTCTGAATAGACACGCTGAGCAGGAGTGGACACGGGACTGCTGAGTAACTGAAGTAATATATTTGGATGGTTGCATCACCTGAAACACTACTTAGGTAGTGTCTCCCACCTATCCTCCTCCTCTAATCAAAGAAAAGTTCTGTGCACCGGATTGGCAAGGTGACTAGTTTCTCTTTTTTTTAGATTTTCAGTTGTCTCTTTGGGAATTTAGAATAGTAGGAATGGAGGTTAAAGCAGTTGAATGTTGCTCCTGCAGAATGTGGGAGGTAAGGGTCACCACTAGTGTCCCAGCTGACTTCCTCTGCAGGAAGTGCACCCAACTCCAGCTCCTTGAATACGACATTAGGGAACTGGAGCTGGAGCTAAATGAATTTCATATCATCCAGGAGATGGAGAGGGTTATTGAGACAAGTTACAGGGAGGCAGTCACAGCTCAAGTTCAAGATAAAGGCAAATGGGATACAGTCAGAGGATGGAAAGGAAACCGGTAGGCAGTGCATGGAACCCTGTAGCCATTACCCTAAATAATAAGTATACAATTTTGGATACTATTGGGTGGGGGGGGGGGGGTAAGCCATGGGTACAGGTGTCTGGCACAGATTCCGTCCCCGTTGCCCAGAAGGGAAGGGGAAAAAGGAGCAGAGCATTGGTCATTGGAGATTCCACAGTTAGGGAGACAGATAGGAGGTTCTGTGGGAATGAAAGAGACTCATGGTTGATGTGTTGCCTTCCAGGTGCCAGGGTTCA